>NC_051218.1:7812500-7875000 GCF_015220715.1 Pygocentrus nattereri
ACCTTTTACTAGCAAGGTGTACCTAATGAAGTGGCCAGTGAGTGTATATGGCAGGTATTACAAATAGCTATAACTCAATTCATTTTCTGAGGTTAGAGGCAGGGGGAAAAAAAATAAAATAAATGAATAAATGACTGAAAGAGCTGTGTTTGTGCATCTGTCCTGCTATAGGCTCTGTACCACGGGAAGTTCATCGATACCGGCTTCACTCTGCCCTTCTACAAGCGCATGCTCAATAAGAAACCCACGCTGAAGGACCTGGAGTCCATCGACCCCGAGTTCTACAACTCCATCATGTGGGTGAAGTGAGTATCCGGCTCTCATAAACACACTCAGGTTCCCGTAAAGACGGAGTAGCACTGCTGACCGCGTGCTGGTGGGTGTGTGCGTGTGTGTGTGTGTGTGTGTGTGTGTGTGTGTGTGCTTTCAGGGAGAACGATCTGGAGGAGTGCGGCGTGGAGCTGTATTTTGCTCAGGACATGGAGATCTTGGGGAAAGTTTCCACTCACCAGCTAAAAGACGACGGGGAGAACGAGCTCGTCACCCGTGAAAACAAGGAGGAGTATATAAGGTACTGACCATGCCCCTTACCACTGAAAGCTAAATTTCATTTGGGATCAATAAAGTATCCATCCATCCGTCAATCTGTCTATCCATCCATCCCTCTATCTATCTATATGAAAGCCCCACCTAGGGCGTTTCAAACAGAGCTCTGCCCCTGGTTTGGATTTTATTGGGGGTTAGGGCTGGAGTTTGGGATTGGGATCTGCATTTGGAGTTGGGATTAGAGATTGAAACAGAGATAAGGATTGAATTTGGGATTGGCATTAGGGTCAAGGTTTAGCATTAAAAGTTGGATTTGGGATTAAGATGGAGGTTTTGGGGGGGAATTAGCATTGGAATTTGGTTTTAAGGTTGGGATTTGAATAAGGGTTGGAGTTTGGTATTAATTAGGGTTAGAGGTTGGAATTTGAATTAGGGTTGGAGGTTTGGATTAAGCTTGGATTAGAATTGGGGATAGTTGTTGGGATTTGGATTAGGGTTGGAGGTCAGGATTGGAGTTGGAGGTTGGGTTTGGGATTAAGATGAGGAGTTATGGTTGTGGTTGAGCTGCTCTTTGCTCAGCCCTGTGTTTTTTTGTTCAGTTTGCTGACAGATTGGCGGTTCACACGAGGTGTGGAGGAGCAGACCAAAGCCTTCCTGGACGGATTTAATGAGGTGGTTCCACTCGAATGGCTTCGCTACTTTGATGAGAAAGAGCTGGAGGTGGGTGGAGCCAAAACATTTTTCACAATGAATTTTACTTTGAATCACGTCCAATAAAAGAAATCAGTGCCCTTTTGCAGAAAACTGTAATGATCAGGCTTTATACAGAGCCATAACCCAGCGTCCTGCTCTAATCAGGCTTTATACAGAGCCATAACCCAGCGTCCTGCACTGATCAGGCTTTATACAGAGCCATAACCCAGCGTCCTGCACTGATCAGGCTTTATACAGCGCTGTAACCCAGCGTCCTGCTCTCATCAGGCTTTATACAGAGCCATAACCCAGCGTCCTGCACTGACCAGGCTTTATACAGCGCTGTAACCCAGCATCCTGCTCTGATCAGGCTTTATACATTTACATTTACAGCATTTAGCAGACGCTCTTATCCAGAGCGACTTACAAGAAGTGCTTTGTCAATCTAGAGAAAGTATGTTTGCTAGTTACCAATAGTTTAGAGAAAAGACAGTCCTGAGCTCAGATACTGCTAGAAACAAATATGTCACTGCAAACACCAAGAGAAAAAGAAACAGAGTTGAACGCAGAACTCTGTGCCATTCAATGCAATGCAATGCAATTATACAGCGCCATAACCCAGCGTCCTGCTCTAATCAGGCTTTACACAGCGCTGTAACCCAGCATCCTGCTCTGATCAGGCTTTATACAGCGCCATAACCCAGCATCCTGCTCGGATCAGGCTTTATACAGCACCAAAACCCAGCAGCCTGCTCTGACCAGGCTTTATACAGTGCCATAACCCGGCGTCCTGCTCCGATCAGGCTTTATACAGCGCTGTAACCCAGCATCCTGCTCTGATCAGGCTTTATACAGCACCGAAACCCAGCAGCCTGCTCTGACCAGGCTTTATACAGTGCCATAACCCGGCGTCCTGCTCCGATCAGGCTTTATACAGCGCCGTAACCCGGCGTCCTGCTCTGATCAGGCTTTATACAGAGCCATAACCCAGCGTTGTGCTCCGATCAGGCTTTATACAGAGCCATAACCCGGCGTCCTGCTCTGATCAGGCTTTATACAGAGCCATAACCCAGCGTCGTGCTCCGATCAGGCTTTATACAGAGCCATAACCCGGCGTCGTGCTCCGATCAGGCTTTATACAGAGCCATAACCCGGCGTTGTGCTCAGATCAGGCTTTATACAGAGCCATAACCCGGCGTCCTGCTCTGATCAAGTCAAGAGGCTTTTATTGTCATTCCGTCTATGTACAAGTACACAGTGGAGTGAAATTACATTCCTCCAGGAACAACACTGTGCAACAAGGAACCTAAAGTACAAAGTTTGGACGTGCAGACAGTGTGCAAACAAAAACTTAAGCTAGAAACAATAAAATAAATACGATAAATTAAACAGACATTAGACACAGTAAACAGACATAACAGTGCAGCACAGACAAAGCACACATTTCTGGACATGAGGTCGTGAGAATAAGGTGCAAAGATATTTAACATCCTGTGATCTGTGAGTCACACAGTCAGATGACATACATAAACACAGCAATTACTGAGGTAGGAAAACCTGAGTTAAACTGTGTAAACAGTGTGATCTGGCTTTATACAGTGCTGTAACCCAGAAGCCCGCTCCGATCAGGCTTTATACAGCACCATAACCCAGCGGCCTGCTCCGATCAGGCTTTATACAGCACCATAACCCAACGGCCTGCTCTGATCAGGCTTTATACAGAGCCATAACCCAGCGGCCTGCTCTGATCAGGCTTTATACAGCGCCGTAATCCAGCGTCCTGCTCCGATCAGGCTTTATACAGCACCATAACCAAGCGGCCTGTTCCGATCAGGCTTTATACAGCGCCGTAACCCGGCGTCCTGCTCTGATTAGGCTTTATACAGAGCCATAACCCAGCGCCCTGCACTGATCAGGCTTCATATAGTGCCGTAACCCAGCAGCCCGTTCTGATCAGGCTTTATACAGCACCATAACCCAGCGGCCTGCTCCGATCAGGCTTTATACAGCGCCATAACCCGGCATCCTGCTCCGATCAGGCTTTATACAGCGCCGTAACCCGGCGTCCTGCCCTGATCAGGCTTTATACAGCACTGTAACCCGGCGTCCTGCTCTGATCAGGCTTTATACAGAGCCCTAACCCGGCGTCCTGCTCCAGTCAGGCTTTATACAGAGCCATAACCCAGCGTCCTGCTCTGATCAGGCTTTATACAGCACTGTAACCCAGCGCCCTGCTCTGATCAGGCTTTATACAGCACCATAACCCAGCGTCCTGCTCTGATCAGGCTTTATACAGCGCCGTAACCCGGCGTCCTGCTCTGATCAGGCTTTATACAGCGCCGTAACCCGGCGTCCTGCCCTGATCAGGCTTTATACAGCACTGTAACCCAGCGTCCTGCTCTGATCAGGCTGTATACAGAGCCCTAACCCAGCGTCCTGCTCCAGGCAGGCTTTATACAGAGCCATAACCCAGCGTCCTGCTCTGATCAGGCTTTATACAGCACTGTAACCCAGCGCCCTGCTCTGATCAGGCTTTATACAGCACCATAACCCAGCGTCCTGCTCTGATCAGGCTTTATACAGCGCTGTAACCCGGCGTCCTGCTCTGATCAGGCTTTATACAGCGCCGTAACCCAGCGTCCTGCTCTGATCAGGCTTTATACAGCGCCGTAACCCGGCGTCCTGCTCTGATCAGGCTTTATACAGCACTGTAACCCAGCGTCCTGCTCTGATCAGGCTTTATACAGTGCCATAACCCAGTGTCCTGCTCTGATCAGGCTTTATACAGCACTGTAACCCAGCGCCCTGCTCTGATCAGGCTTTATACAGTGCCCTAACCCAGAAGCCCGCTCCGATCAGGCTTTATACAGAGCCATAACCCAGCGGCCTGCTCTGATCAGGCTTTATACAGAGCCATAACCCAGCGGCCTGCTCTGATCAGGCTTTATACAGTGCTGTAACCCAGCGGCCTGCTCTGATCAGGCTTTATACAGTGCCATAACCCAGTGTCCTGCTCTGATCAGGCTTTATACAGCACTGTAACCCAGCGCCCTGCTCTGATCAGGCTTTATACAGTGCCCTAACCCAGAAGCCCGCTCCGATCAGGCTTTATACAGAGCCATAACCCAGCGGCCTGCTCTGATCAGGCTTTATACAGAGCCATAACCCAGCGGCCTGCTCTGATCAGGCTTTATACAGAGCCATAACCCAGCGGCCTGCTCTGATCAGGCTTTATACAGTGCTGTAACCCAGCGGCCTGCTCTGATCAGGCTTTATACAGCACCATAACCCAGCGGCCTGCTCTGATCAGGCTTTATACAGTGCTGTAACCCAGCGGCCTGCTCTGATCAGGCTTTATACAGTGCCATAACCCAGTGTCCTGCTCTGATCAGGCTTTATACAGCACTGTAACCCAGCGCCCTGCTCTGATCAGGCTTTATACAGTGCCCTAACCCAGAAGCCCGCTCCGATCAGGCTTTATACAGAGCCATAACCCAGCGGCCTGCTCTGATCAGGCTTTATACAGAGCCATAACCCAGCGGCCTGCTCTGATCAGGCTTTATACAGAGCCATAACCCAGCGGCCTGCTCTGATCAGGCTTTATACAGTGCTGTAACCCAGCGGCCTGCTCTGATCAGGCTTTATACAGTGCCGTAACCCAGTGTCCTGCTCTGATCAGGCTTTATACAGCACTGTAACCCAGCGCCCTGCTCTGATCAGGCTTTATACAGTGCCCTAACCCAGAAGCCCGCTCCGATCAGGCTTTATACAGAGCCATAACCCAGCGGCCTGCTCTGATCAGGCTTTATACAGAGCCATAACCCAGCGGCCTGCTCTGATCAGGCTTTATACAGAGCCATAACCCAGCGGCCTGCTCTGATCAGGCTTTATACAGTGCTGTAACCCAGCGGCCTGCTCTGATCAGGCTTTATACAGTGCCATAACCCAGTGTCCTGCTCTGATCAGGCTTTATACAGCACTGTAACCCAGCGCCCTGCTCTGATCAGGCTTTATACAGTGCCCTAACCCAGAAGCCCGCTCCGATCAGGCTTTATACAGAGCCATAACCCAGCGGCCTGCTCTGATCAGGCTTTATACAGAGCCATAACCCAGCGGCCTGCTCTGATCAGGCTTTATACAGAGCCATAACCCAGCGGCCTGCTCTGATCAGGCTTTATACAGTGCTGTAACCCAGCGGCCTGCTCTGATCAGGCTTTATACAGTGCCATAACCCAGTGTCCTGCTCTGATCAGGCTTTATACAGCACTGTAACCCAGCGCCCTGCTCTGATCAGGCTTTATACAGTGCCCTAACCCAGAAGCCCGCTCCGATCAGGCTTTATACAGAGCCATAACCCAGCGGCCTGCTCTGATCAGGCTTTATACAGAGCCATAACCCAGCGGCCTGCTCTGATCAGGCTTTATACAGAGCCATAACCCAGCGGCCTGCTCTGATCAGGCTTTATACAGTGCTGTAACCCAGCGGCCTGCTCTGATCAGGCTTTATACAGTGCCATAACCCAGTGTCCTGCTCTGATCAGGCTTTATACAGCACTGTAACCCAGCGCCCTGCTCTGATCAGGCTTTATACAGTGCCCTAACCCAGAAGCCCGCTCCGATCAGGCTTTATACAGAGCCATAACCCAGCGGCCTGCTCTGATCAGGCTTTATACAGAGCCATAACCCAGCGGCCTGCTCTGATCAGGCTTTATACAGAGCCATAACCCAGCGGCCTGCTCTGATCAGGCTTTATACAGTGCTGTAACCCAGCGGCCTGCTCTGATCAGGCTTTATACAGCACCATAACCCAGCGTCCTGCTCCGATCAGGCTTTATACAGTGCCGTAACCCAGCGTCCTGCTCCGATCAGGCTTTATACAGTGCCGTAACCCAGCGTCCTGCTCTGATCAGGCTTTATACAGCACCATAACCCAGCGTCCTGCTCTGATCAGGCTTTATACAGTGCCGTAACCCGGCGTCCTGCTCTGATCAGGCTTCATACAGTGCTGTAACCCGGCGTCCTGTTCCGATCAGGCTTTATACAGCACCATAACCCAGCGTCCTGCTCCGATCAGGCTTCATACAGTGCCGTAACCCGGCGTCCTGCTCCGATCAGGCTTTATACAGAGCCATAACCCAGCGTCCTGCTCTGAACAGGCTTTATACAGAGCCATAACCCAGCGTCCTGCTCTGATCAGGCTTTATACAGAGCCGTAACCCAGCGTCCTGCTCTGATCAGGCTTTATACAGCACCATAACCCATCGTCCTGCTCTGATCAGTTTGGTTTATTTGGTTTCTCTCTTAGCTGATGCTGTGTGGGATGCAGGAGATCGACCTCAGTGACTGGCAGAAAAACACCATCTATCGTCATTACACCAAGAACAGCAAGCAGATCCACTGGTTCTGGCAGGTTTGTGCACTCTCAGCCTGTGTTTGTGTGTTTGTATTTTTGTGTCACTGCTGTCCATGTGTTCATTCGTTGTGTCCTGTTGGTTGTAGGTCGTGAAGGAGATGGACAATGAGAAAAGGATCCGGCTGCTGCAGTTCGTCACTGGAACCTGCAGATTGCCTGTGGGGGGCTTCGCTGAGCTGATAGGTAAAAATGCCAGACATACTCATACTCAACAGAGTTAATGAAATTAGATTAGTTTAAAGTTCATTTCAACTCTTTTATGCTGTATATAACTTGTTATAACCTGTTTTTCTTTTTATATTGTTAAGAATATTTTAGCATATTTTAGGCTTATATGTTATTTAACAGCATATGTTATTTAACTTCAGTACACTGTAAAGAAATGCAGGTTTTAGACTTTAAAAAGCATTTAATTAGGTTTCATTTTGAGTTCACGGAGCTTGTATTAAGTTAATAAAAGAGTAATTTGTGTTTTACATTTCTGAGCTTATTCAGTTCAGAAAACTCCCCGATTTAGTTTAACTTGATTACTCACTTTTTAAGTTACTCACACATTACATTATATTTTTCTACTACAATACGTCAGAAATGTACTTATACCTAATTAGTCTGTTTATGGGACTCGGTTCCCAGAGCAAGCGTAAAGTCCACCACTGCACATGCTCCACTTAAAACGGCTGGACTGTGGCTGTCCTTGAAACTGCTGAATGTCCTCGTCTGGCTCCGCTGGCTCGACTCAGTTTATTCATGCTGTGACGCTGAAGCCGCACCTTCTTTAACTGCTGTTTACATCACTGCACTTTTTCCTCAGGGAAAGAGTTTATCATATTTTTATCTGTCGACACATGACGTTAAAACATGACACACGAGTTTATTTGTCATTTGCAGAGCATGTCAGGACTTCCGTGCTTTGAAATGCATGTGGTGAGGCTCAGCTGATCACTGTTCAGCAGGGCATCATCATATACGCACTAAAAACACAGCAGACCAAACAAAAAATACTAAATTACTGAAATATAATAAATATGCACAGTATATACAGAGACAGGAGGGACCTATGGAAGAAAACTCTCTACTGTGTACAGATATATTAGACACAGGTTAATCTGAGAAGAGGGAATAAATGTATATATATTTTCAAGTGATTTTGTGATATTGTTTGCAGCAGTGATGGGATATAATAAATAAATAATACTAACAGAGTATAATAATAAGTGATGAAGTTTTCACTGAACTGGGAAAAACTGAACTGCTTTTGAAAAACTATCTGTCTATATATCTGTCTGTCTACATGTCTTATCCATCTGTCTGTCTGTCTATCTATCTATCCATCTGTGTGTCTGTCTGTCTGTCTGTCTGTCTGTCTGTGTGTGTGTGTGTGTGTGTGTGTGTGTGTGTGTGTGTGTGTGTGTGTGTGTGTGTGTGTGTGTTTGTATCTACCTATCCATTCGTTAATGTTAATATTTTATTGCATGTTTTATTTGATGTTAATTCTTTTACTGGTCTGTTTTAGTAAATAATATGATTTTTATATTATTATAGTTATAGTTGGTTATTAATTATAATTATATATAATTATAATTATAATAATATAATATAAATATAATTATCATTTTATTTATTATAATTTTTATGATTTATCATAAAATCTTTTTATATAAATCTTTTTGTCTAAATGATTTTTATTCGTATTAGTTTTCAGTCTCTGTGTAATTTGCTCGGCTACATTGTAAATGAGGGTCACTCTCAGTTACAAGCCAAACTAAAGGTGGATTTGATTGGAAATGGTACTGAGGAAGAACTCAATGTAAATATTATAAATATAGTTTGTTTTGCTATTAAAATATGATGAAAATGTATGTAATTAGTTTGTTTATGGGGCTCTTGGCTCCTAGTGTGTATGTGCTTAGTGTAAACTGCGACTGTCCTTCAACAAACTGCAAAGTTTGCCCTGCTGGCTCGGACTCGGTTTGTTCTGAAGCCGCACCTTCTTTAACTGCTGTTTACATCACTGCGCTTTTTCCTCAGGGAGTAACGGGCCGCAAAAGTTCTGCATAGACAAAGTGGGGAAGGAGACCTGGCTGCCAAGGAGCCACACCTGGTGAGCCTCAGATCTAAAAAAGCTCTTTTTTAAAAATCGTTTTTCCAGAAAGTTCTAACTGAGTCTCTTCCAACTCTCGTTCACTCGCGCAGCTTCAACCGGCTGGACCTGCCGCCGTACCGCAACCTGGAGCAGCTGAGGGAGAAGCTTCTGTTCGCCATCGAGGAGACCGAGGGCTTCGGGCAGGAGTGAGGAGGGATTAGAGCAAAGCTGGGCCAGGTGGGGAGGGAGGGGCGGAGCCAGTTTGGCTCACCTGCTGGGACGGGTCAGGGGAGGTACCAGCGCAACCTTTAAGATACACGTAGAACTATCCATAAAGAAGTAGGACTCTTACCGATATTAGCACCATACTGTTATATTGATTATTAAATGCAGTAGGAGTGGAATATTAGACCTGTCGCCAGCAAAGCGCCATTACCTCGTCACCACGGCAACACCGGAGCCTGCCTCCTGTTCTGTGATCATGTGACCAGCAGCGAGCCAGTAATACGCCACATGCAAATGAAATGAGAATATATTACTTTTTGTACCTTTAAGCATCCTGAAGAGGCGATGGAGCAGCAGAAACGGCGCCCCCTGTTGTGGGAACAGCAGAACCACAATCTGCAAAAATAAAAGGTGATTATTAAATTTTACCAATAAATCAAAAAAACAATCAACCGCAACAGCAGCGCTAAAGCAAACGCATCACACCTGCAGTACCTGGGAGAGAATCTTGTACGTGAGAAGCCGGCTGAGTGTTAGTGCGAGTGGCCCTGAGTGGGAGAGAATGTGTCCGCTTTTATTATTTCATTTCTTTGTTTTTATTATTTTTGTTAATTGTGAAATGACGCATTCAGCTGTACAGACTGAAAGTAAATATGAGTTCTGTTGTGGTTTGGGAGTGAAAAAAGGTTGTTGTAAAAAAATCCATGAATAAAACCGTATGTACACGCTGGTCTGAGCCTCACATTCATTTACACCACACACGGTCGCGGTGAATGCCAACTTACTCATGTTTTTGGAACACAAATCTTTGGGAATAAGTATTCAGAATACAGATATTCAGTATCTGAAGTTACATTTTTCCAAGAACACTTTTAGAATACTTACAGACTAAGTAATAAAACACACACATAACATCTCAAAACAAACACCATCAATGTTCATTTCTGACCTACTGGCAATCAAACTCTGGACAATTCAACTCAATTAACAGCTTCTGCTAAAGCCTGAGTAGACTGATAAATCAATGCGATCGGTTATTAATCTCAGTGTTACTGAGCTCTGCTAAAGCCTGAGTAGACTGATAAATCAATGTGATTGGTTATTAATCTCAGTGTTACTGAGCTCTGCTAAAGCCTGAGTAGACTGATAAATCAATGTGATTGGTTATTAATCTCAGTGTTACTGAGCTCTGCTAAAGCCTGAGTAGACTGATAAATCAATGTGATGATCAGTTATTAATCTCAATCTTACTGAGCTCTGCTAAAGCCTGAGTAGACTGATAAATCAATGTGATGATCAGTTATTAATCTCGGTGTTACTGAGCTCTGCTAAAGCCTGAGTAGACTGATAAATCAATGTGATTAGTTATTAATCTTAGTGTTACTGAGCTCTGCTAAAGCCTGAGTAGACTGATAAATCAGTGTGATGATCAGTTATTAATCTCAGTGTTATTGTGCTCTGCTAAAGCCTGAGTAGACTGATAAATCAATGTGATGATCAGTTATTAATCTTAGCGTTACTGAGCTCTGCTAAAGCCTGAGTAGACTGATAAATCAATATGATCAGTTATTAATCTCAGTGTTACTGAGCTCTGCTAAAGCCTGAGTAGACTGATAAATCAATGTGATGATCAGTTATTAATCTTAGCGTTACTGAGCTCTGCTAAAGCCTGAGTAGACTGATAAATCAATGTGATTAGTTATTAATCTTAGCGTTACTGAGCTCTGCTAAAGCCTGAGTAGACTGATAAATCAATGTGATCGGTTATTAATCTCAGCATTGTGTTTAGTTACATTTAGGGATCATATGCCTTCAAAGAGGGGGGGAATTATTTATTATCACCCACCTCTAATTCTTCAGTGATATGGAGCTGAAGTCAGATATTCACCAGATTCTTGTTGGAATTTTCCCATTCCACCTTAAATGGAGTAGCAGTTACATTCTGACGCTTCAGGCATCAGAACTGCTGGACTATTTAAGGTGGAACAGGAAAGTTAGCAAGCTGGCTACCGAGACATTGGCGACTTTTATGTTTGTTATGAAGAAAAACAACCAAAATACACTGAAACGACATTAAACTAAGATAAAACAGTGGCTTTCGTAGTTTTTAACAGATAAAATTCCCACATTTGTGGGTTTCTTTGGTCTCTTATGCTCCTTCTCGCCAGTTTTTCTTCTTTTCTCATATCTCTCTGTTTGGAGTCTCTGAATAACCTCCGTTTGGAGGGTCATGTAGCCCCAACACTTCAACCCCCCTATCTTAACAAGAATCAGGACACTCTACCCCTAGTCGTGAACGCATAGAACAGGGCTGAGGGCTCAGTGGTAGGGGCGAGGGGTGAAATGTGACAGGCCTAAATACAGGCTACTGTTCAGTAAAGTGAGACTTTGGGCCTCGTTCTCCAAAATCCTCCTAAGTGTGTCCTTAAATGTGTTCTTCTAAAAGGTCCCAGGAAAAAGTGTCTGTCAGTTTCATGACATGTTGTTCTTACCTAAGAACAAATCCCAGATAAGAGAACATTGGAGAGTCTTCATCAAAACTGCGTGAGTGGGTCTAAGAAGAAAGTTCTACTTGAGATCATTGAACGAGGCCCAAACGCCCCTTTAATCACTTGAAATTCAGCAGTTTTTATTGTAATGGTGATAAACTGCATCACTTTTTGTCACAGTGTACTTACCTGAGTTGGATTTGAATGGATTTGGTGCAGCACGGCGGGTGAGAGGCTGAACTAAAGTCACTGTTTTTTAACATATTTATTCAATATTGAGGCTTCTTGGCCTGTTTGGATTGATCGAACCTGAAAAGCTGAACTGTGTTTTGTGAAAATGTCTCAAAGCCTCATTAATTTTGTATTATCGCCCCCCCCAATAGCCCACCCCTACTGAACACACTGAACCCCTAAAAGCCCCTAAAACTCCCCTGAATCCCTTTTAGTAGCACTGCCACAAATTCTGCACAATTCAATTCAAGTTTATTTGTATAGCGCTTTTTACAACAATGTTTTCACAAAGCAGCTTCACAGAAGTTTGAAGACATACAGTTACAACAAATATCCCCCAGTGAGCAAGCCAGAGGCGACGATGGCAAGGAAAACTCCCTCAGACTGGAGGAAGAAACCTTGGGAGGAACCAAGACTCACAAGGGGAGACCCATCCTCCTCTGGTCAAACAGTATTTACAATTTAATAAATTAAATGCCAAATAGAAGCTAAGAGGATCTTTGTTTGAAGTCTGGATGAAGTCCAGCATTCAGTAAGATGGGTATTTACCCTGAGGGAAAGCAGCTGTAATTGCTCAGCCAGGCTGTTTGTGTTGCTCCACCTGGTAAATCATGTGTTCAAAAGAGAAACGATGACCAGATCACAAAAGAGTGCAGTTCTCCGCTCACTCCACACAGGCATTCAATAAAAAACTGATTCAAATATTGATGGATGGAGGTGAGAGAGTATCTCGGACAGTAGGACGACGTTGGTGAGAGTGTGTTTGAGTTCTTCTTGTACTTCTAAACGATTATATGCTGTCCATTATTATTGTTTTCTGAGCTAATCATTATTACTCCTTCAGATTCATGTAAAGTTCTGTAGTCAAAATAAAAATGTTTTCTAAAAAACGGACACATAGACAGATATAGCAAACACAGACAAAAAGCAGTCAACTTATTGCTGAAATACAGGCCACACAGCTCAGATTCAATAATCATCGGCCAAATGAAAGAGAAAGTAATGCGGTGTGCGGTTTTTCGCTCCAGTCAGTTTTTACTCATTGTTTTGTTTGGTTATGTAATTATGCATGTATGGATTTTATGCTGTATATTGTCTCAGAATGAAAATGCTTAGTGTACTGAACCCATGGTCTCCAGCTGGATCCATTTTTGGGATGATATAAGAATAGAAGTGTTCTGTGACGAAAGCCAGCCTATATGTTATCAATTTACCAGCAAATATTTTATCCATAAAGTGAAATTTACATCCAGAATATCTTATTTAAAGGTGATTTTACAGCCATGTCTCCTCAATCACTGCACATATTGATTTAAATTTGTTGTTCGAAGGTGTATTACCCATATCTGTGGTGCTATTTATACTTATGTACATATTTATGTATGTATGTATTTATTTATTTATTTAAGGACCCCCATGGACCCTCACAGAGCAGGTACTATCTGGGTGGTGGGTCATTCTCAGCACTGCAGTAACACTGACGTGGTGGTGGTGGCGTGTTAGTGTGTGTTGTGCTGGTATGAATGGATCAGACACAGCAGTGCTGCTGGAGTTTCTAAACACTGTGTCCACTCACTGTCCACTCTATTAGACACTCCTACCTTGTCGGTCCACCTTGTAGATGTAAAGTCAGAGACAACAGCTCATCTGCTGCTGCACAGCTTGTGTTGGTCATCCTCTAGTCCTTTATCAGGGGTCACAGGACGCTGCCCACAAGACGCTGCCCACTACAGAGACTCTTAATTTGAAGAAGAAGAAAAAAAAGCCCCGGAAGTTAAAGATTTTAAACAGACTCGGTTTGTAAGTCTGTTAATCTAAGGAGTTTAAACACGTAAAACTCGCAGATTAGCGCTGTTTGCGGTTTGTTTTGTTTTGTTGTTAAAGGTTGTATTTGATGAATTACTGAGAGGAATAGTTCGCAGACAGAAGCTGAATCCGACTCCTTTTCCGAGTTTGTGGTTCCACCTTAAACAGAGCCGCAGCGGCAAGTTCGAGCGAGGAGCTGGTCACTCTCTCCGGGATGTCTGAGGCCGATAGGATCTCCAGCCTGGTGTACGATCGGTACCGCTCTCTGCCCCGGAGAGGAAAGCCCGAGACCGGGCTGCAGTGGACTCTGCTGGCCGCCGTGCTGAAGATCAGCGAGGGAGCAGACGGACAGAGCGGTCAGCAGGACTAATCAATCATCAATATTCAGCGCTGAGCCACGATTAATCGCTTAACAAGATAAAAGACAAGAGTCAACACCCAGAAACCACAATCAGTGATCAAATAAGCATTTAACTGGACCAGTTAGTAATCAATAAATAGGATCAGCCATAAATCAATAACCTGGATCAGTCAGTCAGACTGGATCAGTCATAATCTATTACCTGGATCGGTCATTAGTCAATAAACTGGATCAGTCATAATCTATAACCTGGATCGGTCATTAGTCAATAAACTGGATCAGTCATTAATCAATAAACTGGATCAGTCATTAGTCAATAAACTGGATCAGTCATAATCTATAACCTGGATCGGTCATTAGTCAATAAACTGGATCGTTCTTTAGTCAATAAACTGGATCGGTCATTAATCAATAAACTGGATCAGTCATTAGTCAATAACCTGGATCAGTCATTAGTCAATAAACTGGATCAGTCATAATCTATAACCTGGATCGGTCATTAATCAATAAACTGGATCAGTCATAATCTATAACCTGGATCAGTCATTAGTCAATAAACTGGATCAGTCATTAATCTATAACCTGGATCAGTCATTAGTCAATAAACTGGATCAGTCATTAATCAATAAAGGATCAGTCATTAGTCAATAAACTGGATCAGTCAGTCAAAAAACTGGATCAGTCATTAATCAATAAGCTGGATCAGTCAGTAGTCATTAGTGGGCGGGGCTGCACTGCCGTGGGCCAAATAGACAGATATATGTAAACGTGTAGATTTTTGTGATGTCACAAGGTCAGCAAATTTTAAAAAAGCAGTTCTTGGTTCTGTAACATGGTAAATACTGTGTAAAACAAGTCCTTTAAAGAGCTTTCAGTACGGAGCGGCCACTGGTCAGTAATCAGATAAGATCACCTTATTGATTAGAGAAACATTAAAGCACGGCGCAGCCCGGACAATTCAGAGTAATCAGTGGTCAGATAAAGATGTAAATATTGATAAGCATGGTGCAATCAATAATCAGTAATCAGTTGGTCAGCATTGATATGCTAATGAGCTCTACTCCTTTGTCCTTTTCAGTCCAGAGGGAGGTCGTGGCTTTGGGCACCGGAAGCAAGTGCATCGGCCGCAGCGCGATGAGCCCAAAAGGTATTGATCAGTCTGTGCGGTGATACAGGATCAATAGAGCAATATTGATATTATATTGAGTTCTCACCACTGATCATAGAAATGTGGTTAAAACTGGCTTCAGTGTGTCTGGCTGTATCTGTCACTATATCCATAATAATAAAGATCATGTGCGCACCTCAACACAGTCAGCTGGCACAGTAGCTGTGAAATGTAAAGGGCAGTTTCACCAACTTTCCAAAATTCCTCTATAATTCAGTGTTTGAGGTAAAAACGCAGTGCTAACTTGTACTAACATTGAATGTTGGCTAAATCAGCCCTGCAGCTCTGATGCAGAAGTAAAGAGACATAATTCACATTCAGGTCATGTCGTGTGTCGCTGATGTCGGGAAAAAAACCTTGTATCACCATTTCTGTCATTTTTCAGTTTTTGACATCATTTTAAGGTACCTGTTGTTCTTTACATTGTGTGTAAAGTTCATGATACAACCCCAATTCCAATGAAGTTGGGACGTTGTGCAAACCATAAAGAAAAACAGAATACAACGATTTGCAAATCCTTTTCAACCTATATTTAATTGAATACACTACAAAGACAAGATATTTAATGTTCAAATGGATAAACTTTGTGTTTTTTTTGCAAATATTCACTCATTTTGAATTTGGTGCCTGCAACACGTTCCAAAGAAGTTGGGACAAGGGCAACAAAAGACTGGGAAAGTTGAGGAATGCTCAAAAACACCTGTTTGGAACATTCCACAGGTGAACAGGTTCATTGGAAACAGGTGAGTGTCATGATTGGGTATAAAGGGAGCATCCCTGAAAGGCTCAGTCGTTCACAAGCAAGGATGTGAACAACTGCGTGAGCAAATAGTCCAACAGTTTAAGAACAACGTTTCTCAACGTGCAGTTGCAAGGAATTTAGGGATTTCATCATCTGTCCGTCGCTCCATCTACAAGTGCAAGTTAAAACCATGCAAAGTGAAAGCCATATAACATCAACACCCAGAAACACCGCCGGCTTCTCTGGGCCCGAGCTCGTCTGAGATGGACTGACGCAAAGTGGGAAAGTGTCCTGTGGTCTGACGAGTCCACATTTCAAATTATTTTGGAAATCATAGACATTGTGTCCTCTGGGCCAAAGAGGAAAAGGACTGTCCGGATTGTTATCAGCACAAAGTTCAAAAGCCAGCATCTCTGATGGTGTGGGGGTGTGTTAGTGCCCACGACATGGGTAACTTGCACATCTGTGAAGGCACCATTAATGCTGAAAGGTACATACAGGTTTTGGAGCAACATCTGCTGCCATCCAAGCAGCATCTTTTTCAGGGACGTCCTGTTTATTTAAGCAAGACGATGCCAAGCCACATTCTGCATGTGTTACAACAGCGTGGCTTCGTATTAAAAGAGTGCAGGTACTAGACTGACCTTCCTGCAGTCCAGACCTGTCTCCCATTGAAAATGTGTGGCACATTATGAAGCACAAAATACGACAGCGGAGACCCCGGACTGTTGAGCAGCTGAAGTTGTACATCAAGCAAGAATAGGAAAGAATTCCACCTACAAAGCTTCAACAATTAGTGTCCTCAGTTCCCAAACGCTTAGTGAGTGTTGTTAAAAGGAAAGGTGATGTAACACAGTGGTAAACATGCCCCTGTCCCAACTTCTTTGGAACGTGTTGCAGGCATCAAATTCAAAATGAGTGAATATTTGCAAAAAACAATAAAGTTTATCTGTTAGAACATTAAATATCTTGTCTTTGTAGTGTATTCAATTGAATATGGGTTGAAAAGGATTTGCAAATCATCGTATTCTGTTTTTATTTATGTTTTACACAAAGTCCCAACTTCACTGGAATTGGGGTTGTAAATGGACCAAAAGAAACGACCAAAAATGACCTGGAAAGACGTCTGGTTCCATTGACTTACATTAAAAGTAAAGTATGTTTTTTCCTTCTCCTGTAAAGTTAATATTTTGGAGGTACGAGGTTTTGTTCTGACAGCAGTGATATACGGTGCTGAGCTGCTAGTGAGCAATGAGGGGTAAGCGGGAAGGGGTGAGAGCCATAGATGTCCATTCTGTTGTTCTCTATCTGAGGCGATGCATCTGCACGTCGGCCTGTTGGAGAGGTCAAGATCTGCTTGTGAACAGATTCACTGGTATCGAGAGACGAAGAGTCTCAGGATTAAATCAGCCAAAACTTCCTTATTACTCAGCCGATTTTCACCAAATTCCTCAGACACAGATATACGATCTGCTCTCTGTGTCTTTTAACTCTTTAATAACTGATTGTGATAATTAGCCGTCCAGACCAGCAGGAAAGTATTCAGTCTGATCCTGACGATAAAAACGAGTTTAGCGCGAGAAACACAATCAAACACACATCAGCAAATCCGTCAATGAGTGAATCACTTCTAATATTAATACACAGAAATGAGGTAAGCCCCCAAACGTTTCATATTCGCCAGCTTCAGGGTCAGTTTTCCAGTTCCACCTTAAACTATGCCAGAGTCACTTTCTGGTGCCTGAAGCTGCACCATTTAAGGTGGACCAGGAAAATTCGATCAAAAAGCTGGCAAATTTGAAGCGTTAAGTCAGGTTCCATCCAAAGATTTTATAACACTTGGAACACTTTTTTTGATTACCTAGACAAGTTGTCTTCATTGGACCTCCCTTAAAATAATATTTCAGGCTTTAAAGTAATGACTACAAATTTTTGGTACATATTTATGTTTCACTGTTTCTTAAGTTTAATATCCTTTTCAAGTTGTTTTGAATGACTGACAATGGGTTTTTTTTTCTTTGTTTTGGGTTTTTTTGTGCATTTATTTATTTAGATTTTAGCAATTTTTTTATCTTTCTTTTTCCTTTTTTTTAACAAAGGTTTTGTTTTGTCCTTTTATCTTTTTGCTGTTGTTGTGTGTGATTTTTCTTGTTATAAAACCAATAAAATGATTATTAAAAAAAAAAAAAAGCTGGCAAATAAGATGCTAACTTGAGGCTCTTGTAAGAAGATGCTAACGTTAATCTATTGTTAATATCTACACAGATTAAGGAATAATGCTGTAACTCACTGCTACAAAGCTTTAACCACCACTGTAAATAAATAACTACTACATAAAGTTAAGATCCCCTGTATAGACTATTAAATAAGCTCAATGTAAAACGTTGATACGTCATGATATATAATTCCATAATAAGTTAACATTCTTAGATTTGTTTCCCGTAGCTGAGTGAGTGAGATGTGATCACAGTGGTTTGGTGTGAAATGGTTCAGATGCCTTTACAAAGTGTTACAGAAGGACAAAGTGTGTGATCGTGAAAACTGACAGAATGGGAAATGATGGAAAACAGCTCAGAACAGAAAGTCCTCAGAGTAAACACACCGTGTGTATTAAAATGTGCTTGATAAGCAGTGACGGTGTGTGTGTGTGTTTGTATGTACAAACAGGTGATGTGTTGAATGACAGCCATGCGGAGGTGATCGCACGCAGGAGCTGTGTGAGGTGAGCTGTGAACACACACACGCTCACACCAACCCAACCCGCTCTGTCGGTGCTGAAGAGTTTGTGAGTGTGTGAGTGTGTGTGTGGTGGTTAGGGGGGAGGTGGTGTGGGGGTTAAACTGGGCTTATTTTTTTGCTAAACTGTCGCTTTAAGGTGTTGGTGGCTGGTGTGTGTACTAAAGACCCCCCCCCCCCCCCCCCCCCCCCACACACACACACACACACACACACACTCTTTCTCTCTCTTTCTCTCTCTCTCTCACACGCACTCTCAAACACACACACACACACACACACACACTCACATACACACACACACTCTCACACACGTGCACACTCACATACACACACACACACACACACTCTCACACACACACACACACACACTCACATACACACACTCACACATACACTCACACACACACAAACACACTCACATACACACTGTCTCACACACACACACACATTCACACACACACACACTCACACACAAACGCACACTCTCTCACACACACACACACACACACTCTCTCTCTCTCTCACACACACACTAACACACACACTCCTCACACCCCACACACACACTCCTCACACCCCACACACATGGCACATTTCATACACATATGAAATTCATTGTGCTCTACCTAAAAGCTAAAGGAAAAATAAATTAAGGCAAAACAGAAAAATACCAGTATTAAATATGAAATATTGAATAATAAAGCATCCTGAGATCTAACACCTCAGGAAGGTGTTTGCAAAGATAGTTACAAACAGATTTAAAGTGCTATAAACAGTAAAATAGAGGAGAAAATAAGGGATTACAATGTAGTAAAAGAGTGTTAAAATAAAGTGCAGTGCTAAACAAAGGCACAGAAAATAGCAGCTGGACTGAAAGACGGCTCTAGTGAAAGGAATGGTTCTGTTTAGAACTGTGAGTTCTATGTTTAATTCTTAAATGGTTCTCATAGTGAAATGGTTTTTCATATTGATGGAGAACGTGCTGAATATGGTTCTGTGTAGTACCAAAAAAGGGTTCTGCTCCTGTTATGATATCGAGCTTGTATACAGTAGAAGAACAGGAGGAGAATTTTTGTCTTTTCTGGAATTCTGTGAAGCTGCTTTGTGACAACATAAGTTGTAAAAAGTGCTATACAAATAAATTTGAAGAACCCCTTTTGTTGCTATTTAGAACCATTTTCACCAAGGTTCTACACAGAATCATTTACAACTTTGAACAGCTGTTCACACAGAAAATCATCATATTTTACATTAAAACACTAAAAAGTGCTGAACTGCAGAAAATCTGGCGATTCTTAATGCTCCACACTGATTTTCAGACTTTGGGACACATTTACTTCATAATCTAACTGCTCACCATGTGGTCATGAGGGACAGGGATGCAGCCTCACTACCTGCTCTAACATGCAAAAATAAGACTCCGCCCACTCTTTCATAATGGCATGAAGGCATGGGGGAGCATTTTTATTTAAAAATTAAATTCATGTTGATTCTTTCAACTTCAGTTTAAAAAAGTCTAAAAGATTTTTTAAAATGTAAAAAAAAATCATTATAATTTTCAGAAGTGTAAATTGATGTTTTAGACTTTGGGGCTCCTCCTAAGAGAAAGAACCTGAAAATTCCTGTTGTCCTTCACATTGTATGTGAATTTCATGATCAATGGACGAAAAGAAATATTCAGAATGAAAAAAGTCTGGTTCCATTGACGTATATTAAAAGTCATGTAATTTTTGGCTGAACCATTAAAGCTCTTATAGTTCCTTAAGCTTTCTCAATGTGGTTCTCCGTCTGAAGCTGACGTCTGGTGTTCTCTGTGTGCAGGTATCTGACGGAGCAGCTGAGTGGAGCGCTGCGTGGTGACCACAACTCTATTTTCTGTCCCTCTGATCAGAGAGGAAAATGGAAGCTTCGGCCTGGAATCTCCTTCATCTTCTTCAGCAGCCACACGCCCTGTGAGACACACACACTCAGCCTGTGAGACACACACACTCAGCCTGTGAGACACACACACTCAGCCTGTGAGACACACACAATCGGCCCTGCGAGACACACACACTCGGCCCTGCGAGACCCACACACTCGGCCCTGCGAGACACACACACTCGGCCCTGCGAGACCCACACGCTCGGCCTGTGAGACACACACACTCTGCCTGCGAGACACACACACTCGGCCCTGCGAGACACACACACTCGGACCTGCGAGACACACACACTCAGCCTGTGAGACACACACACTCAGCCTGTGAGACACACACACTCGGCCCTGCGAGACACACACACTCAGCCTGCAAGACACACACACTCAGCCTGTGAGACCCACACACTCAGCCTGTGAGACACACACACTCGGCCCTGCGAGACACACACACTCGGCCCTGCGAGACCCACACGCTCGGACCTGCGAGACACACACGCTCAGCCTGTGAGACACACACACTCTGCCTGCGAGACACACACACTCGGCCCTGCGAGACACACACACTCGGACCTGCGAGACACACACACTCAGCCTGTGAGACCCACACACTCAGCCTGTGAGACACACACACTCGGCCCTGCGAGACACACACACTCAGCCTGTGAGACCCACACACTCAGCCTGTGAGACACACACACTCGGCCCTGCGAGACACACACACTCGGCCCTGCGAGACACACACACTCAGCCTGTGAGACCCACACACTCAGCCTGTGAGACACACACACTCGGCCCTGCGAGACACACACACTCAGCCTGTGAGACCCACACACTCAGCCTGTGAGACACACACACTCGGCCCTGCGAGACACACACACTCGGCCCTGCGAGACACACACACTCGGCCCTGCGAGACCCACACACTCAGCCTGTGAGACCCACACACTCAGCCTGTGAGACACACACACTCGGCCCTGCGAGACACACACACTCGGCCCTGCGAGACCCACACGCTCGGCCCTGCGAGACACACACACTAAGCCTGTGAGACCCACACACTCAGCCTGTGAGACCCACACGCTCGGCCTGTGAGACACACACACTCTGCCTGTGAGACACACACACTCGGCCCTGCGAGACACACACACTCAGCCTGTGAGACCCACACACTCAGCCTGTGAGACACACACACTCGGCCCTGCGAGACCCACACGCTCGGACCTGCGAGACACACACACTTGGCCTGTGAGACACACACACTCAGCCTGTGAGACCTACACACTCGGCCCTGCGAGACACACACACTCGGCCCTGCGAGACCCACACACTCAGCCTGTGAGACAGACACACTCGGCCCTGCGAGACACACACACTCAGCCTGTGAGACCCACACACTCAGCCTGTGAGACACACACACTCGGCCCTGCGAGACACACACACTCGGCCCTGCGAGACCCACACGCTCGGCCCTGCAAGACACACACACTCGGCCCTGCGAGACACACACACTCGGCCCTGCGAGACACACACACTAAGCCTGTGAGACCCACACACTCAGCCTGTGAGACCCACACACTCTGCCTGTGAGACACACACACTCGGCCCTGCGAGACACACACACTCAGCCTGTGAGACACACACACTCGGCCCTGCGAGACCCACACGCTCGGACCTGCGAGACACACACACTTGGCCTGTGAGACACACACACTCAGCCTGTGAGACAGACACACTCGGCCCTGCGAGACACACACACTCGGCCCTGCGAGACCCACACGCTCGGCCCTGCGAGACACACACACTTGGCCCAGTTAATGTTAGTTATGTTAGCTAGATTGTTTTCTTGTGGTGAACGTTAGTTGAGTTGGATTGCTAGCTTGAAATCAGTGCTAACCCTAACCCTACATATTAACCGATTCATTTTGAAATTGCTCAGGAGCGCCCTCTAGTGGCAGACAAACCTGGAGGACATTACTCCGGTTCTCCTCACAGCATATTTTCCTCTATCACTAAAAAGTATTTTAACTGCACCTCCTGCAGGGTTCAAGTCGAAGCCTGAAATGAACAACATTCTGACGTCTGTGTCCAGGTGGAGACGCCTCCATCATCCCCATGATTGACAGCCAGGTTCAGCCATGTCCACCAGTAAAGGCAGAGCAGGACAACCGCGTGACCAATCAGGACTCAGAGACTGGAGGAGAGAGGTGGAGTGAAGAGACTGGAGGAGTGAGGAAGCGCCTGAAAGTCTCACCAGATGATGCACAAACTGGTGATGGTTCACAGGCAGAGCATGAAACTGCAGTGGAACGAAACGCTGAATCTGTGGAAAGTGACTCTGTCCAGCAGCCTGACATCCACCGCACTGGTGCCAAGTGTGTTCCTGGGGGCCCGGCGGACCCCCTGGGTCCCGGGTCGGGGTACCACAGCGTAGGGCTACTGCGGGTGAAGCCCGGCCGGGGGGAGCCCACCCTGTCGCTGTCCTGCAGTGATAAGCTTGCCCGCTGGACCATTATGGGCTTCCAGGGGGCCCTGCTGAGCCACTTCCTGCAGGGGGGGCTCTACTTCAGAGCAGTGGTGGTGGGGAAGTGTCCATACAGCCAGCAGGCCATTGAGAGAGCACTGAACAGGTCACACAGACCCTCCTTCAGCTCATTACTGAATACACAAGCATTAGTTTATTATTACTTAGTGAAGAATCAATCAATCACTTATTCCTACAATATGTGATTTTTCTTCTTATCATTATCTAGTTGTGATTGGTTGGCCAGCAAATTGTTCAAATTGTGTCGATTAGCTAAAAGCTATAGTTCTGTTTTCATACCTTCATAAATGTTTATACGTAACAGTAAGTCATACCGTGTCAGCAACCACATAATCAGTAAGTCTTGTATCTCCAAAATAGTAACTTTACAGGGGAAGGAAAACAACCTGCTTTACTTTTAATGTAAGTCAATGGAATCAGAATTTTTTCCATATCAATTTTGGCTGTTTCTTTTAGTCCTTTTAACATGAAATGTATTTTCGGATTATGTAAAAAACTGAAAAACGACAAAAATGGAGATACGAGGTTTTCTTCCAACAACAGCAACATACTGGTATTGTTGATTCTCTAACTGTAAATAAGAGAACAGAGAAGTTTGGTGTGAAACAGTTCAGATGTCTATACAGTGGTGGTGATAGGAACCAGGGGTCGGCATGACTACAACACAGATATAGACATTTTATTTACCATCCAGAACCACCAGAGAACCTACACAAGTCTTCAGAGTTTATATGGAATATTGATGATGGAAAATAGTGGAAAGTCTGGAATAATTCGTTTTCTTTGGGGACTATTTTGCAGCACAGCACCCTGCATGTATCCCTCCACCATGAGTGGAGTTTAAGTTCTCTAAATTATCATAAAACTGCGTCTCAGTCATCAGGCAGTGAATTCAGAACCATTTACTGTAGGAACTTTCTGTGAGGAGCTTTTAGAGGCAGACGTCTGGTTCCTATCACCACCACAGTGAGCAGTTCTGACTCAGTAAGTTTTTCTAGAGCAGAGCGTTTCACACCAACCCGCTCTGAACTGCTCGGTTTAAATCTTAACCATCTAATAATGCAGTGATTTAGAAAATTGGTGGAATTACTATTTAGATTAAAGAGTAATTGCAGTGTGTGTAGTTATACAGTCTGACGGTAATAATTGTGGAGTGATTTTAATCCAGTATGAATCTGCAGCGTGTGTAGTTTTACAGTCTGACTGTAATAATTGTGGAGTGATTTTAATCCAGTATGAATCTGCAGTGTGTGTAGTTTTACAGTCTGACAGTAATAATTGTGGAGTGATTTTAATCCAGTGTGAATCTGCAGTGTGTGTAGTTTTACAGACTGACTGTAATAATTGTGGAGTGATTTTAATCCAGTATGAATCTGCAGCGTGTGTAGTTTTACAGTCTGACTGTAATAATTGTGGAGTGATTTTAATCCAGTATGAATCTGCAGTGTGTGTAGTTTTACAGTCTGACGGTAATAATTGTGGAGTGATTTTAATCCAGTATGAATCTGCAGCGTGTGGTTTTACAGTCTGACGGTAATAATTGTGGAGTGATTTTAATCCAGTATGAATCTGCAGCGTGTGTAGTTTTACAGTCTGACTGTAATAATTGTGGAGTGATTTTAATCCAGTATGAATCTGCAGCGTGTGTAGTTTTACAGTCTGACGGTAATAATTGTGGAGTGATTTTAATCCAGTATGAATCTGCAGCGTGTGTAGTTTTACAGTCTGACGGTAATAATTGTGGAGTGATTTTAATCCAGTATGAATCTGCAGCGTGTGTAGTTTTACAGTCTGACGGTAATAATTGTGGAGTGATTTTAATCCAGTATGAATCTGCAGTGTGTGTAGTTTTACAGTCTGACAGTAATAATTGTGGAGTGATTTTAATCCAGTATGAATCTGCAGTGTGTGTAGTTTTACAGTCTGACAGTAATAATTGTGGAGTGATTTTAATCCAGTATGAATCTGCAGTGTGTGTAGTTTTACAGTCTGACAGTAATAATTGTGGAGTGATTTTAATCCAGTATGAATCTGCAGTGTGTAGTTTTACAGTCTGACTGTAATAATTGTGGAGTGATTTTAATCCAGTATGAATCTGCAGTGTGTGTAGTTTTACAGTCTGACGGTAATAATTGTGGAGTGATTTTAATCCAGTATGAATCTGCAGTGTGTGTAGTTTTACAGTCTGACTGTAATAATTGTGGAGTGATTTTAATCCAGTATGAATCTGCAGTGTGTGTAGTTTTACAGTCTGACTGTAATAATTGTGGATTGATTTTAATCCAGTATGAATCTGCAGCGTGTGTAGTTTTACAGTCTGACTGTAATAATTGTGGAGTGATTTTAATCCAGTATGAATCTGCAGCGTGTGTAGTTTTACAGTCTGACAGTAATAATTGTGGAGTGATTTTAATCCAGTATGAATCTGCAGTGTGTGTAGTTTTACAGTCTGACTGTAATAATTGTGGAGTGATTTTAATCCAGTATGAATCTGCAGTGTGTGTAGTTTTACAGTCTGACAGTAATAATTGTGGAGTGATTTTAATCCAGTATGAATCTGCAGTGTGTGTAGTTTTACAGTCTGACTGTAATAATTGTGGAGTGATTTTAATCCAGTGTGAGTCAGTTGGCCAGTCATATCCCATTCATTACATTGCATGCAGCTTCTGTGGGAAAACTAACCCAGCTAAAGTAGAGCTTGTTCATAAAGGTTTGAGGTTACAGTGAAACAGATTTTGCTCTGTTGGTGTTGTAAGTTTAAAGATATGTCTGTTATGATTCTGGAATAACTTCATTATTCCTGTCTGTTTTAACCTCTTCAGGTGTGCTCATGTGTCCAGTCTTCCTGAGGGGTTTTCGGTTCATCCCCCTGAGATCATGCAGTCTAGCCTGGAGTTCATCCACAGCCGCACAAACACCCGTCCATCCCTCAGCGACGCACAGGGCAGAGTTGTGCCATGTGGGGCAGGTGAGCGAGGACAGGGTTGGTACACACAGGTACATTACAGGCAGGGTTGTGATATAACAGAGTAAGTATTTGGGAATTTGCACTCAGAGAACTCTAAAAAGCATCTGTATTTAGTTCAAGTCACATTTTGTCAAAGCAGTTTTCAGAATACAGTTACTTTTACATTTTTAGGAGATACGTTTAGATCACTCAGCCACCCAATGAAGAAAAAACATACAATCTTCAACACTTGATTATAAACTTTATTTAGAATCAAATAAAAAAGGTGAAACTGAGTTTAAATCTGGTTACTGGCACAATCTGTTTCTCTGCAGTTATCAGATTATTAAGTGTAAACACACTGAACCAGTTACTGCCACAGTCTAATTTTCTGCAGTTATCAGATTATTAAGTGTAAACACACTGAACCAGTTACTGCCACAGTCTAATTTTCTGCAGTTATCAGATTATTAAGTGTAAACACACTGAACCAGTTACTGCCAAAGTCTAATTTTCTGCGGTTATCAGATTATTAAGTGTAAACACTGAACCAGTTACTGCCACAGTCTAATTTTCTGCAGTTATCAGATTATTAGGTGAATCTTGAAATGGGAAGTATTAGATATATTGACTAGATGTAAGATGATTTTAGATTAAGATGATTTTAGATGATTTTAGATGATTTCACTTGCCAAGGTATCATGTTTACCATGTAAATGGTTGCGCATTCATTTAAAAATGTGTCGTGTTCCTGTGTTTTTCTCAGAATCATGGAATCTGCCCTGCTCTGGGGTGCTGCAGTTCCAAGCAATAAAGCAATAATTAATTCTGCTGTGTGACTGTGTCTGTGTGTGTCTGTGTGTGTCTGTGTGTGTCTGTGTGTGTCTGTGTGTGTCTCTGTGTGTGTGTGTGTGTGTGTGTGTGTGTGTGTGTGTGTGTGTGTGTGTGTGTCTGTCTGTCTGTCTGTGTCTGTGTGTGTCTGTGTGTGTATGTGTCTGTGTGTGTTTGGCTGGATTTGGCTGGATTAGCCTTCCTGAGAGCATGTAATCAAGAACTGGCCTGCAAAAAATGAAATTTTTTCAAAAATTGAAATTGTTTTAAGTGCCATCGATATATCTAATATTTCTCATTTTGAGATTGTTATTAGCTTATTATAAGATTTACTCCTTGTTTCTTGTTAGAAGTGTTTTTTGCTTGTTTAAAGGGATTTTAGTGTGCTAGATGTTCTCACTATGTTGGCAGATAATTTTGCTTGTTGTAAGATAAACGTTTGCGACAAGCAAAATTATCTGCCAATACAGTGAGATCATTTCACTAATAACATCACTCCAAACAAGTATAAATGCCTAGAAACAAGCTAAACGATCTAATAAGCTTACAACAATCTTAAAATGAAATCTGTTAAATATATCAACCAGATATAAGACAGGTTCACTTTCCCAGATGTGTTTTCTGAAGTACGGAGCTGTTTGTGTGCTGTGTGTTCCAGCTGTGAGCTGGTGTGCCGTCTCCAGGCGGCCTCTAGATGTCACCGCTAACGGCTACAAGCAGGGAGTTACCAAAAAGGCTCTGGGGACGCCGCAGGCTCGGTGAGGGCATTCTTAGGGAAATTAATTTTTCGGTGCATGCAGCTCATTTATTTTATATATTTGCATGTTTTCCACATGTCAACTTCGAGCTGAGCAGCAGCAATTTGCCTGTCAGGTTTGCTGAGCCGAGTTCTGTTGGTTCACTCATCATATTTAACCATATTCGTTCATGTTTGTCCAGGTCTTTAATTAGCAAGGTGGAGCTCTTTCATTCTTTCCTGGAACTGCTGGCTACAGTTGATGACTCTCAGCTCCCAGAATCCCTCAGGTGAGAAACAGCTCCCTGAGAGTGGGGGGCATTAAACCGTCCAGAAAAGTCTCTCGCAGGGAACCACTTCATTTCCTGTGCTGCACATGATTCACAGCTTCATTTATTCCACTCAGCTGCTCTGCTTCAGGAAGGAGGAAGTAGGAATAGTTTTATTTTACAGGAATGCTTTAATTTTACACTGGCTTTGCAAATGAAAGGGCTGTGTCCACATTATTCTTAGATTTTTTTTCCAAGGCCTCTTGGTGCAGGCGTCAACATAAAATTAAATCCAATAAAACAAATATAGAAAAAAATCTAATATATATATATATATATATATATATATATATATATATATATATATATATATATATATATATATATATACCTGAGTCTGAGGTCATTCATAACACAAATCAATGCCGTCTCTGTACTACGGTTAGAATGAAAACCTGACTGAAACGTCATATAAATTGTTAGATGTTTAGATACGATAGAAAAAAACTTTACTTAGAAAAGGCAGGTTTGAAATTTGTCTAAATGATTTAGTATGGAGGATCCATGCTAGCTACTCTTTTTTTAGCAGAGGCTTCACCAGGGTAGCTTTAAAAGCATCTGGAAAAACGCATAGAACAATTTACAATAGTTAAAACATCTTCATAGTTGATAACAGAGAAAGATGTCATTGCTGACGTAGACGGCTTATCAGGAACATTATAGGAGCTTGTTTAAGTCTGCTGAGCTTCACCCTGTCGTATCAAGTATGTTTTATTTGGGAAATGAATTGTGACCTCTTGACAGACTTTAGAAGAAAAGTCATCATTAAACGCACCAGCAGACAAGTTAGGGTTATATATTTGTTCTATTGTGGGAAAAAAGGATTTTGGTAATATCTTTGTGTGTCTATTGATTACACTGGAGAGGAATGACTATCAGGATATTTTCAGAGCATTATTATAGACTGGGATCTGCTCTGTGAGAATATCAGAGCGTACCGGCAGTTTAGTTTTCCTCCCTAAGCGTCCGATTGACCATAATCCGTGTATTTTTAAGTGTTTCTTCCTTTTTAACTGGAGAGAGAAACGAGAAGGTCAAGGTCATAGGACAAATCGGTGTTACATCACAGCAGCAAATAACTCTCTGCTGATTTAGGATTTATACTAATCCTGAGTTATTTAACCAAGATATATAATATCTTCCCAGGCCAATAACTTCACGTAAGCATGATCTCACAGCAGCCACATATTTCACTGCAGGGTATAATAAAGAAGCATAATCTTTACAGAGGTGTTTCCCCACCGCACATTCAAAAACAACCGAGCTCCACCGTTTACAGTAACCACTTTTAACAGTTTAGCTGTCTGTTTGTTCATTTAATGCCAGTCCATATAATCTAACTTGGCTATTTAGCATCCTAGCTTGCTAGTTAGCGTAACTTATTGGCCGATATTTAACGATATACTGCACTGTTCTGCTCACAGACTCACAAATATGTCTACATTTACACAAAATCAGGCGTAGAGTCTGAAAAAGCTTTATTTTATGTGAAATCAGTGTGAGATATTAGCAAAAACAGTCTTTCTATGGCCGCTAACCTGAATGCTAATCGCGTTAGCTTCTCAAAGCTTCTGTTGCTTTACATCAAACCCTCTGCAAAGTAATAATCCTAAGAATATTAGTGATAAAACATAAGTAGCTAAAGTGTCCTAGTTGATATTGGGGTGCTTGTATAGCTGATGTTAGAGGGTTTGGTCATTTAATCTTCATCTGGAAAAGAGAATCTGCTAAATTGATGTTAGCTTCAGCTATGAGTGTTAGCAAACACTGAGGATCTTCAGTGGGATTATAAAAGTTGGAAAACAGGAACAATGTCAGTAAAATCCATCATATACTCTCTACACTGGATATTATAGTCTCAAACACAGTTATTACCCATTCTGTCTGTTTTGTTTGTATTTATTGTAAATTCTGCCATAAGCTGGTTGGATGCAGGTTATCCACCCAGGAGTACAGCTAAAGCTTTACGCTGACAAATGTTCTGATTTGATCTTCCACCAAGCGGAGTAGGCCGTCAACAGTACGATATGGTAGCTAAGCAGTGATCGAAGACTATTCTATGAATAGATTGATAATAACTTTGTGCACTAATACAGAGTTCAGCTGATGTGTGCAGTCATAGTGTGAAGAATGTAGGTCAGCCAATCAGAGAACTAAATGTGTAATTAGAATTAATCAATTAAAATCAAAGAGGCCATAAGCTTTTGATCAGTAGATCTGTGTGTAGAAGATCATCACAGCTATGATGATTATTCGCCTTAACATAAAATAAAGAACTGCAAAATAACGAACAAAGTAAAGCAAATAAGCCTGGGACATCGTATCCACTGGGCTTTAATTAGTCCAGGTGACAAGAGTGTTGCAGGTTTTGTTGTGTACATTCAATTCAAAAATTCAAAGTTCTACGTTCTTGATAGTTGCCATAGTCACAGTTCGTGGCTGTATTTTTGTATCTTGCTGCTCTGTTGCTTTACGTGCGAATGCAGAAACAGAACGGGGAGCCATCCGTTCAAAACTAGCATCAATAGACTTTCTAAAGATGATTAATTTCCATTTTCAAACCTTTTTCCAAAAGCAGAAAACACACCCACAACTGTGTACTTCCTTCCCACGCTGCACTTTCAGATTAACCGTAATTTTTGGCGAAACCGTGCATGCCAGGTGAAAGAACTTGCGAGTGAAACACTTGTGAGGAAAATAAGAAGTACCTGTGGTTGCCATAGCAACGCTGCATCGTAAAATCGTACCGTTAATAAAGTTTGACTGTACCACCTGTTTTCTGCTCTGTGCGGTTTCACCGCTGTTTCAGTAGCTCATGCCGTCAAATTATCATTGAAACCACAAATGATGCTTTATTCCAGTGTTTTGTCGCTGCTGCAGGACGATGAACACCTACAGCTCTGGTTACCATCACTTGTCACCTGGCCTTTACTGTTACGGAGTGATAAAACGGTGTGAATATCAGGTTGAGCTCAGCTTTTTCAGAGTTTTCCAAATGAAGCTGAATGTGTCGATAATAAAGCAGCTAATAATTAAACAGTTGAGATGTAAACAGAGCGGTTCAAAGCGTTTTGGTGTGAAACGTTCTGTTCTAGATAAACTTACCGAGTCAGAACTGCTCACAGTGGTGGTGATAGGAACCAGACTTCCACCTCTAAAAGCTCCTCACATAAAGTTCCTACATGAAATGGTTCTGAATTCACTGCCTGATGACTGAGATGCTGTTTTATGATAGTTTAGAGAACTTAAACTCCATTCATGGCTGAGGGATACATGCAGGGCGCTGTGTGGCAAAATAGTCCCCAAAGAAAACGTATTATTCGAGATTTTCCACTATTTTTCATCAACATTCCATATAAATTCAGAAGACTTGTGTAGGTTCTCTGGTGGTTCTGGATGGTAAATAAAATGTCTATATTTGTGTTGTAATCATGGCGACGCCTGGTTCCCATCACCAACACTGTATCCTATCACCAAACCACACTGAAAAACTGCTGCACAATCACTCTGCATTTTCTTCAGGAAATGCACTTTTATAGTGATTATTCACATCTTTATTTATCATTATGGCTTTGATGGAATTCAGATTTTAGGAGCCTCTCATGAAGAAAACCAGAAAATTCACTCTCTCACAGCTGTGTGAGCGATTTGGCTTCTGAAACGCAGCTTTAAATGCAGCTTAATTAATGAACCTGTCTGAAAGTGATTTGTGGGAATGGATTTGAAATGTAAAGTCATGTTCGCGGCTCGTTCATTCAGTTTTCTCTTGTTTCTCACTGAGCCGGTATTTATTCCTCTCTCTCATCTGCGTGCGGAACACTGAGCCTCTGTTCTTCAGGACTTTTTTCTTTTTTCCTTGAACCTAATTCACTCCTCCACTCTTTCATGGCTGAGCTGCTCTCTCTCTGTCTCTCTCTCTCTCTCTGTCTCTCTCTCTCTCTCTCTCTCTCTCTGTCTCTCTCTCTGTCTCTCTCTCTCTCTCTCTCTCTCTCTCTCTCTCTCTCTCTCTCTGTCTCTCTCTCTCTCTCTCTCTCTCTCTCTCTCTCTCTCTCTGTCTCTCTCTCTGTCTCTCTCCGTCTCTCTTTGTCTCTCTCTCTCACTCTCTCTCTCTCTCTCTCTGTCTCTCTCTGTCTCTCTGTCTCTCTTTGTCTCTCTCTCACTCTCTCTCTCTCTCTCTCTCTTTCTCTCTCTCATAACATTCTCAGTTCTCTGGTCTGCCCCATGAGGGAACAGCATGTTCTCCATGTGCTGATCTGCAGGTTGATGAGCACTTACACTCCACTAATCTGACACTTTATGACTCACTGACATACTAGTAGAGATTAGTAAACAGCTCCAAACAGGTTTGAGGTGTGAAGCTGAAGCTGGCTTCCCATTCACCCTGTTCTTACTGGAATTTCCCATTCCACCTTAAACTGTGCAGGAGCTACATCCTGGCACCGTGAGAAGCCAACTTCACTACAGCATTTGATGTGAGTGTGTGATGATTTAGGCATGCAGTTAGCATCATGCTAATTGCTAATAAAAGCTTCATTTACTTGTTAGCAACATTAGTCTTTGTAGCTCCAGCGCTAAAACTAGAGAAGCAGAATTCAGACACCCTTGTCTGTCTTGGCTGATTGACTACATTGACTACAGTTTCTGATTGTTTTCAAAAATGAATAGAATGTGTATTCTCCCCAGTGCATTGATTGTGCCTACAAATATATAGAAATAGAAAGTCTGTGGTCACTCAGATAGCCACTCTCTACACTTGTGGTGAGCAGAAAAGTATTTAGTATCAAGTATTGGGCAGTCGTGGGCTGGAGGTTAGGGAGCTGGCCCTGTGACCGGAAGGTTGCCAGTTCGATCCCCAGGGCCGAAAGTCCATGATTGAGGTGTCCTTGAGCAACTGCTCCCCAGGCGCCGTGGATAGGGCTGCCCACCGCTCCGGGCAAGTGTGCTCACTGCCCCCTAGTGTGTGTGTGTTCACTAGTGTGTATGTGGTGTTTCACTTCACGGATGGGTTAAATGCAGAGGTGGAATTTCCCTGGGTTGTGGGATCAAAAAAGTATCACTTAACTTATGTAGTTGTACTAACCAGAATTTTTTCGGAAAAAACACAAATCTGGCAACTCTGCCAGGGGAAAGAACTCGCGAGTGAAACGCGTGTGAAGAGTTGAATACTGGAGAAACGTAACATGATCTGATGAATCTGGATTTCCACTGAGGTTCACAGAATTTGGCACCAGCAGAATAAATCCATGGACACAGCCTTCTTTGAGTGAGCAGTCCAGGCTGGTGGAGGTTGTGTAATGGGGTGGTGGCACTTTGGGCCCATTAATAAAAATCAGTCATCGTTTGAAAACCACAGCCTATTTGAGTGTTGCTGCTGACCAAGTTCATTCGTTCATGGCCACAGTTTACTGTCTTCTAATGGCCAATTCCAGCATGATTAGGCCCCACGTCACAAAGCACAAGCCTCAAACTGGTTTCATGAACATTGAGCTCAGTGTTCTTTACAGTCACTGGATCTGAATCCAGTAGAACTCCTTTGGGATGTGGTAGAACAAGAGATACACAACATGAAAGTGCAACTGAAAATCTGCAGGAACTGAATGATCTGATCATCTCAACATGGACCAGAACCTCAAAGGAGTGTTTGCAGCATGTTGTGGAATCCAGGCCACGAAGAGTCTTTTTGGAGATCAAAAGGAGGAACTACGTACCTGTATTAGTGTAGCGTTCCTGATAAGGTGCTTGCTGAGTGGACAAGCTCAGTTATTTTAGGTACAAATATCAGTATATTCAGTACACACTGAAGAACAGATGGTTCTTCAGGGTTTTTTTAGTGAAGTATAGTGAGTTATACAAAACGCTTTCAAATGGTTCTTTGCATGGTGAAATGGTTCTTGATATTGACTAAGAATCTGTTACTTCTATATAGCACTAAAAAGGTTCTTCTGTTGCTACACGTGCAACATCGCAACAGCAGAACCTTTTGGTGCTATATAGGACCATATACAACACAAACTCCATTAATCTGAAGGTCCATTTCACCATGCAGAGAACCATTAAGCATGAAACGGTTCTGTGTAACTCATGGTTTTATGTAGAAACATTGCCTTTACTAAAGAACCACTTTTTACAGTGTATATTAACTAGAAACCACAATTACAGAAACATAGAGGTTCGTACACACTATGTCCTCTGTTTTTATCAGTGTGGTGTGCCTTCACACTCGGAGCATCTGCAGGTTGTTTTGTGGACTTTCTGCCCTCCAGACTGAGGAAATGAAAGAGAAAAGAGGGATAAAGAGGCGCCGGAGTGGCTCCAAAACACACAGAGCTCACCACATCCAATCTCCAGTCTGGATCTGCTCATAGAACAGCTTTTCTTTGTCTTTACACTTTTCTTCAAACTGGTAGAGAGTGTGCTGTAGATGGTTCTATATAAAACCTTTTTGAAAATGGTTTCATATAGCACCCAAAAGTGTTCTATTGTTACGATGTAAAGCTTGTTCATCATTCATGATGGAAGGAACCACATATCACATTATACATTCTCATTTGGCTGTATGAATAACCGACTCTAAATGTAGGTATTGTGATATAAACCGAGTCTGTTCTACAGCTTCTCATTAGACTGAATGAATAACCGGCTCTAAATGTAGGTATTGTCATATAAACTGAGTCTGTTCTACAGTTTCTCATTAGACTGAATGAATAACCGACTCTAAATGTAGGTATTGTGATATAAACCGAGTCTGTTCTACAGTTTCTCATTAGACTGAATGAATAACTGACTCTAAATGTAGGTATTGTGATATAAACCGAGTCTGTTCTACAGTTTCTCATTAGACTGAATGAATAACTGGCTCTAAATGTAGGTATTGTGATATAAACCGAGTCTGTTCTACAGTTTCTCATTAGGCTGAATGAATAACCGACTGTAAATGTAGGTATTGTGTTATAAACCGAGTCAGTTCTACAGTTTCTCTGAATGAATAAGTGGCGTGTCTGGTGTGTTTTTTTTTATAGGGGTAAGGAGCTGAGCTCATATTGGGACTATAAACAGGCGGCAGAGGAGTACCAGCAGGCCTGGGATGCGCTGCGGTCTCAAGTGTTCCCTCTTTGGCCCCGAAGCCCCCGTGAGCTGCTGCTGTTCTGCAGGGACCCCCCTAGTGCCCCCAACAGGTCAAGTTTAGCCTCATCAGGACAGCAGCAGTCCTAAACCATGGACTCGAGGTCCTTGCATGGACAGGTGCTGTTTAACCCTCAGGAGGTCCGTACTGACATCCTGCTTCTATTTCACTTAATTAGTAATTCCATTATTAATTACACAGCTACATTAATTATGATTCATTTGCATTCCGAATGGACAGATTATAATAAAATATTTCTTCTACACCTAGAAATGTTCTTGGTTCTTCAGGGGTTCTTTAGTAAAGAAAATGGTTCTATATAGACCTATGAACACTCAAAGAACCCTTTGCATGATTTAAAGTTACTTTGGCTCATAGAAGGGTTCTTCAGATTGATGGAGAATGTGCTGCTTATGGTTCTGTAATGCTACTGTAGAGCGCATAAGGCTACATGACACCCATGTAAGCTTGTCATGACAACTGACATTACCCTACATAAATGTTTTTTAAATGCTAATAACAGGCATCCTCTGTCATAAAGGCTACTTTAGCTAACTTTGATCAACATTGGCAGATATAACAGTCATAGTGAATGAGGCCTCCTGAAATAAGCATTTATAAACATTTATGAAGGGTTATGTCAGTTATCACGACAAGCTTATGTGGGTGTCATGTAGTCTTATGAACTATACCCTACATTAAAGTGTTACCAATGGTTCTATATAGAACCTTTTGAAATTAGTTTATATAGCACCCAAAGGGTTCTTCTATTGTTAGAAGCTTGACAACAGAAGAAGCCTTTTGGGTGCTATATAAACTAACTTCAGAAGGTTCTGTATAGAACCATCGGTAACACTTTATTGTAGGGTATGGTTCATAAGGCTACATGACCCACATAAGCTTGTTCATGATGGAAGGAACCATATAATCAGGCAAGTGGTTGTTTGAGTGTTTATAGTTCTGTATAGAACCATTTTCCTTACTGAACAACCCTTGAAGAACCATCTTTTTAAAGAGTGTATATACAACCATATACAATATGTTCTTCGATCTGAAGAGCCGTTTTACTATGCAGAGAATTATTTGAGCAAATTTCTACTTAGAACTCATTGTTCTAAGTAGAACCATTTATTAAAGAAGCCTTGAAGAATCATCTTCACAAAATATGGCACAGTTTGAAAGGTTCTGAACAGTTTCTCCACTTGTTTCACTGAAGTACTGTATGTTTCTTTTACAGTTCCTTAAGTTCTAGATATTAACCGTGTAAGTGGTATAAACTCCAGTGTGCTAGATAATTATTTTGGGTGAAATGATGGTAAGTTCCAAGATGGTTGTAACTAAATTACACTGAAATGCCAAACAGGTTCTAGATATTAACTGGGTAAATGTGGGGTACAGACTCTAAAGTACTGTGCAACTATTTTGGGTAAAATAATGGCAAATAAAGACAGACTAAATTATAACAAATTAGAACAGGTTCTAGATATCAAGCTCTTAAAGGATGTAGTAAAATTTCTCATTTATGTCTCGTAATAAAGCAGTAATTACTAACAAACACTAAATTTCACTGTAATGTCACGTTTAACATCAGAAACTCAACAACACAAATACAAAGCTAGTTTTGTGACATAAACAGTAAGAAACCAGTAGAACCCCAGTAAGAATTACTGCTTTCTTTTTCCGTTTAGTGTGTAGATAATAAACTGATATGAGACTCTGTCAACATACTTACCCATATCTAGAACCCTGCTAGGCATTTCAGTGCAGTTAACTTGTCTTGGAACTCACCATCATGTTACTCAAAATAATTATCGAATACTATAGAGTTTAGTACTTAAGGGCCCATATCTTAAATCTTCTTATGACATATGCAAATGAGCTCTGTTCTGACTGGCTGCCGTCTATTGTGCCTCAAACACAGTCTGAAACACTCCTTATAGTGTCAGCATGAGTGGGCGGGGCTAAACTGCTGTAGTCTGAATGTATGTGAATGTAATCTACACTCCTGAGCAAAATATAATGGTTGTTATTGGTTCTGGCTGGTCAGGGTGCAGATTTAAACCCTATAGTGAATATTTGGTCTCACATTAAACTCAAACCAGCTCAGCAGCGTTTCTCAGCTGAGCGGATCAGCACCGACTCTTCTTTCTGTGAAAGACTGTCTGCATGTTTAATCATTAAACTATGACACAGAGAAATCAGAGTGAAAATCTTTCCACACGACTCGCTGCATCTGTTTATTAATTTGTTATTAAGACCATTCAAAGCTGAAGGTTTTGCCATTTTTTTTTCACCCAGGAGTGTAAATGTATTGGTTTCTATGACATCACAAAACCAGCATAGCGTTCCGTATGTGGTTCCATTGTAATTTACTGAAGTCTGTTTCTTTCTTCTCCTGTAAAGTCACCGTTTTGGAGATAGGAGGTTTTGTTCCAACATGTACTGGAGAGTGAACTGTATGTTTTTAAACTTTAATAATAATAATAATAATATAATAATAAGCTAAACTTACATAGCACTTTTCAAGAACCCTTACAAGATGCTTACAGAGTGTTTACACCCTACATTAGACTCAAGCAGGGATCGTTTGGTTCCTCCTGTTTTGGGCCCTGTAAGGGGCCAGAAGAAAAGGGCCAGGCAGTAACTGGTATGAACTTACCACGTGCGTTTGTTAGCGCAGCTGCTAATGGAGCCGTGTGAGGGTTAAACAGCAGAGTCAGCGCAATATTAGCTCTGCTTAACAGCCTGAGGTCAGCAGAAAGGTCATGACCCCAGCCTCTGTTGGCAGAGAGGTGTTAAATTGGTTTGTGTGTGCGTGTATAGAGGTGTGTGTGTGTGTATATATATGTGTGTATGTATGTATGTATGTATGTATGTGTGCGTGTATAGAGGTGTATGTGTGTGTGTATATATATGTGTGTATGTATGTATGTATGTATGTATGTGTGCGTGTATAGAGGTGTGTGTGTGTGTGTATATATATATGTGTGTATGTATGTATGTATGTATGTATGTATGTGAGGCACCAGAATGTATTTGCTGCATCATTTAAGGTGGAACAGAGAAGTCAGTTAAGAAGCTGCCAAACCTTAAAGGGTGCAGAAGTTCCATGCAACTGCTATAGTATTTAAGGTGGAACAGAACATTTGAACAAGATGGTAAATTGGAAGCCAACTTTGTTTAAGCAATCATTACTATAAATTTACTCATTATTATTATTATTATTATTGTTGTTATTGTTAGAAATCTGTTATTTATGCTTTGTATGTTATGTATGGTGTGTATTATGTTGCTTAGTTTTTCAGTGGGAATGTGTTATATGAATGATGGATACAAGAATATTTACAATAAAACCCTCACACTGTATGACTTACATGAGGGGAAAATCATTATCAATATCAATCAATCATCAATAATCAGTATCAGTTATTTTTTTGATCAATTTAACCTCAAACACTGACCTTTCCCACTGCAGACATGTATAATTTTAAATTATGAGTTTGTAATAATAAACATACACAAAACTCCAGCACTGCCGTTTTATTTTTTATTGGTTAGGTCATCCAGCTACCTTACCGTTCAAATAATTTTCTTAAATATACTTTTATACAGGGAAAAAAAGATAAATTAAACCTTTAAAAGTTATTATTACTGTATAGTATCGCTTAAAACAACATTAAGCACCTCTAATAATACTGCAATACCATTCACAAAAATATCGCTTAATGAGTCGATCTAACGCTACTGTGTTTCATAGTACGGTACGATATGGGTGACACTACAGATACGATGCAGACGTTTTCATAAGTAATGCGATAATGGTTCATCCACACTTCCAAACACGGTACTCGAGCAGTGCAGTCGCTCAGTCTGAAGGGAGACTTTCAGAGGCGGGAGTGGGTGGGGCACGGTGCGAGGTGGGCGGGTCTAATGTGGTTCGGGTGGACGTGGCTGCCGATGCAGAGGCTTCAAAATCCGAATGTGTTCTCTCCGCTGTAGGCCACGTACAGGAAGCCGTCCTCGTCCTTCTCTTTCTCGTATAGCTGCCCCATGGTCAGACTGAAATGACACAGCGCGGTGGTCAGCGGCGCAAAACAAACTCTCTCATGCATATGCAAAGCTTCGCGTCTCCTCGATTTAATGTTGATTTTGAAAGTGTAAATAAGTCAGAGACTCACTACTGCACACTTTAGTGCACGATTACTCTTTATTTACTGCATTTATCGCAGGACTGGGCCATACGACAATGTATGTATTAGTATTGTGATAAATCTTCAGTGCTTGTAGAAACTGACCAACGGCATGTTTCATTATAAAGAGAGTAAAATTTGTTTAACTGGATTTTTAACCAGGGAATAATTTAAAACTGCAGGGTACAGTCAGTTATACAGGTGTTTGACTACACTTACATTGTTGACGTCTCAATAAATCATACAAATAAATCATGTTTGGTGTGTAAAGACCTCAACAATGACGACACACTGTCAGCACCCACTACAAGAGCTACATCCAATAAACAGCTAAAAAGGAGAGAAGGAAAACAAAAATAAAACGTACTTGTTACAGTTTACATAAAAGTTACATTAAATTACACAACTTCAATATTAACCTTTTCAAAGTTTGTTAAAATTAGATTAAGCAGATTCTACAATTTGATTATTAACGTTTGCAGAGTTTACATTAGATGAAGCAGATTATTTCACAAGTTCTCAGTCTGGTCTGTCCACACTTTTGCTCCATCCTTGTGTTGGAGCAAAAATCTTGACCTCCTCCAGCAGCCGCTGTGTGAGGTTGCGGAGCTCGCCAGTAGGCGGGCAGTAAGGACTGTGTTATGAGATGATGTCATCCTGTAACAAAGGAAACGGGCTGGAATTCCAACCAGGCCTTTCAGGCAGCTGAGAAAAGTGGGTTCTGCAGGAGAGAGGTTCTCCCTCTGGAGGGAATGCTGAGCTCTGAGACTCTACAGAACCTTTACATGCACTTAAAGCTACGACACAGTAAAGTTAGAAACTGGAATAGGATAATAGGCCACCTGTAAGATGGTAAAAGTGCAGATTCATTGATGTTATTTATTAGTGTCTGTTATAATGAATGTAAAATGAACTTTTTTTGTTCTTAGGTAAATTAATGAAGCTGTGCTCAGAGAAGCCCTGACTGCAACAGTGTAAATATGCACCTCCAGGTTGAGTTTATTCTGAAATCCTGCTGAAGTTCAGGCCAGGATTCCTCAATTCGGGTGTTTCTGTGAGGAAAGAGTGAGTCACTGTCTCGAGTCGCTCACTGACGGGTGTAATAAACATGCAGCTGAGAGAAACAGAGGAACAGTTTATTCCTCATAAAGTCTCAATATTCACAGTGACACCTCCTTACTGGGTGTTTGAGGTTATGAAGTTCAGTATTATGATGAAAGAACGAGGCAGAAGAACATGTTTATATTAGAGCAGCTGAGGGTTATTACATTAGAGCTGGGTGATATGGCAAAAATGTTATATTGTGATACTTAAAGAAATTTTACGATACAGGTCACAATATTTTTTCAGACGTCTGATCAGCTACAACAGAGAATAAAGATCCAGCAGAGCTACATTTAAAAATACTATCAAAACTGTAAACACTGATTTATACTCAGTATTTGTCACTAAATCCAGTTAAACTGACTAATTTTACCCCCTTTGTAATGGAACACACAGCTGGTCAGTTTCTATAAGCACCGACAAACATCATATGATCAGGAAAGCATAATATACTGTATTATAGCATAATTTATCACAATTACTATATATATATATATATATATATATATATATATATATATATATATATATATATATATATATATACATACATGTGTGTGCGTGCATGTGTGCGTGTATCTTGCTTGTTTATCTCTCATTTATTACGGTCCCACTGCTTCCTGGAAAGGAGGCTCTGCTCTCAGCTGGGCTTCCTCAGATTAATTCATTCATTCATTAATGGTCAATCAATGTAACAATCAATCAGTCTTTTCCCAGACAGGTCAGTATTACAGCTCTGCAGCGCGAGTCGCTCCAGCTCACCTGGACTGAGGGACGGTTTTGTCTACGAACAGGAAGATGGCCTTCTCTGATGGCAGCTGGATCCGTTTCCTGATGATCCACATGAACTGGGCCACTGTGATGTCCGACGGGACCAGATACTTCCTCTTATCAATGTCCACTATCTGAGAACCGGACACCTTCTCTACGATCACCTGCTCAGAGAGAGAGAGGCAGAGGGAGAAAGACAAAAAGAGAGAGAGAGTGAGAGCTGGTGAGAGAAGGCAGAGAGAGAGAAAGAGAGAAGAGCGAAGGACACACAGAGAGACACAGAGAGGGGGAGAGAGAGAGAGAGAGAGAGAGAGAGAGAGAGAGAGAGAGAGAGAGAGAGAGAGAGAGAGAGAAACAGAGAGACACACAGCCAGACAGAGAAACAGACACACAGAGAGAGACAGAGAGAGTGAGACAGAGTGAGACAGAGTGAGAGAGAGAGAGAGAGAGAGAGAGAGAGAGAAACAGAGACAGAGAGACACAGAGAGAGAGACAGCCAGACAGAGACAGAGAAACAGACACAGAGAGAGAGACAGACAGAGAGAGAGAGAGAGAGAGTGAAACAGAGACAGAGAGACACAGAGAGAGAGACAGCCAGACAGAGAGAGACAGAGAAACAGACACAGAGAGAGAGACAGACAGAGAGTGAGCGACAGAGACAGACAGAGAGACCGAGAGAGAGAGACAGAGAGCACTTAAACACAGCAGTGAATTGACTGCCTCATCATAATTCATTTCCTGATTACTACAATATATTTACACAGCAAACACTGTCAGTCAGACGTCCACAGTCAGACGTCCACAGTCTGCTTCTTCAGCTTCATGCACTGTTTAAACAAACACAGCTCTTCAAGGTTCTTTAAGCTGCTTGTCCACTTTGTGGTACCACCTTGACTTTACTCCCCTTTTCTGGTTCTCATCAGGCAAATCTGGTACCTGGTTCTATTTCTGTTATTGAGTTCCCGAGTGAGCTGGGTCCATGCCTAAGGTGATGCTGCAGGCTGCTGACTGGTCAGACAGACTTTCAGCCTGCTGATTGGTCGGACAGACTCGCAGGCTGCTAATTGGTCAGACAGACTCGCAGGCTGCTGATTGGTTGGAGAGACTCGCAGGCTGCTGATTGGTCGGAGAGACTCACAGGCTGCTGACTGGTCAGAGAGACTCGTTAAAAACACATGCTACCGATAGCTACCATCTATCATGCGTCTCCTGCCTCTAAACATTTCTCTCCTTCACATCTCAGCAGGTTCATACAGCGTCGCTATGACAGCCAACTACACTAAGGGGGTGCTCTATTTGCAGACAGTGGAACCATGAATGCTCAGAGAACCCTCTGCATGAGTAAAGGGCTCTCTGCATGATGAAATGGTTCTTCAGATTGATTGAGAATGGCTCTATATAGAACCTTTCTGAAATGGTCCTATATAGCACCAAAAGGGGTTCTGTTGTGACGATGTCAAGCTTATAGCAATAGCAGAACCTTTTTGGTGCTATATGGGACCATTTCAGAAAGGTTCTATATAGAGCCATTCTCAATCAATCTGAAGAAACTTTTCATCATGGAAATGGCTCTTTGATTCTTCCTGGTTCTGTATAAGACCCATCTTTTTTAAGGACCTTGAAGAACCATCCTGTTTAAGATTGTAGGCTATAATTTAAAAAAATCGCAGCTCTTGTGATTTGAAAACCGTCTTAAGCTTCGATATTAAAACCTTTAATCTTTCCACCCTACTACGCTGAACCTTTCTGAAGATGGTTGTATATTGTACCAAAAAGGGTTATGATGTCAAACGTATAACAATAGTAGAACCCCTTTTGGTGCTAGAACCACATACCACACATTCTAAATCTATCTGAAGAATCATTTTACCATGCCAAGAACCACATGTGCATGCAAATGGGTCTTTGAGTGCTTATGGTTCAACAAAGCATCACTGTCTTTACTAAAGAACCAGTGAAGAACCATCTTTTCTAAGAGTGTGCATTCCTGCTGGCATGAAGTCAGTTTCTTATTCGCCAGCCTATTATCGGAATTTTCCGTTCCACCTTAAATGGTGCAGCAGGATATAACTAACTACTGCACCATTTAAGGTGGTATGGAAAACTCCAGTGAGAAGCTGTTCACTGTAACTGTGCTGCTGTTATTATTTATGTATCATAATTCTGCTTTATGTCTAAGGCAGAGTGGGACTGCTGCGCCGTTTAAGGTGGAACAGAGAATCAGAGCTAAAGGCCAGTGAATCAGCTCAGTCCTGTTAGGGAGGGAGGAATTCACCCTGGTTAGCGGTGAGGGGCGGCCGAGAGCCGGTCGAGCGGCAGTGCAGCAAGGCTGCCCTGCTCTGTGAGCTCTTTCAGGTGTCAGTTTTCAGGTGGAGCTGCAGGAGGATGCCGGAGCCTCACAGGGCCTTTTGTTAAAGCCGCAGACTGAGCTTCAACAGCAGCTCACGCTTGGATAATTACTTTGTATACATGCAAACCCCCACTGCTTAAAGCCTGCAGCCTATAGAATGTGTAGGTTATGAAGGTTCCCAGGTAACCCCACAAAAGAAAACAATGAGCTCGTTTTCTGTTATGGTGAATATATTCATCTCCAAAACTGCCATGAGAAAATTAGAGTGAAGCTTCTCTTGTGGTTATTATATAATTACCTCGCTTACACACTTTGACTCGTGCTCCAGTTCTGTCCCTGCTGCTGCTGCAGTGACACTGAGCTTCACAGAACACTTGGAGAAAATCCCATTCAGCCTGAAGGCTGCGTTCACATTACCAGGCTGAAGTGGCACAAGTCAGATTTTCTGCCCTAATATGACTCAGATCTGATGTTCTCCGGACTGTGTGGACACAAATCCGATTTTCTGCCCTAATGTGACTCAGATCTGATGTTCTCCGGGCTGTGTGGACACAAATCCGATTTTCTGCCCTAATGTGACTCAGATCTGATGTTTTCAGGGCTGTGTGGACACAAATCCGATTTTCTGCCCTAATGTGACTCAGATCTGATGTTTTCAGGACTGTGTGGACACATCTTATTTTTTCAAATCCAACCTGAGCCACTTTCATATGTGGTCATAGATGAGATACGTATCCGATTTGTAGCCATGTGACCTTAATGTGACGCTCAGATCAGAATTCATGTGCATTTATTCCATCATCATTCAGCATCACCATGGCAACAGCGCCGAACAGACGTTAAAGCCTGTAAACGGTGGAAAATCAGCTCATCTCACCTTTTTCTCCTTCGTCTGGCTCTAATAATGAAGCTGAGAGTTGATCAGAGTCAATGATCTTCTCAGCGAAGCTCGTTCTGCTCGTTAGTTTGTGCTGATGATGTAGTGATTCAGTCATGTGACGTTACTGAGTAGGATGAGCGCATGAGGGTCATTTCAGGCTGGTTCGTTCACATTAACGACAGATTTGAGCCACTGACCTAAACGAGTGTGAATCATCGAGTCAGAGAGATCGGATTTGAGCAACAAGGCTTGTAATGTGAACATAGCTAAAGTGGCTCAGCTCTTATTTGAAAAGATCAGATTTGTCACATTATGGCAAAAGATCAGGTTTGTGCCACTTTAACCTGGTAATGTGAACGTAGCCTTAATGACAGATCTGATGTGTTCAGAGCAGTGTGGACGCTCAAATCTGACCTTTTGACATCAGATCTGAGCGACTTACACAGAGGTGTGTTGTTACTAGTTCCATTAACTCAAGTACATGTACTTTAGTACAGTATTGATAGATGTGTGCTCTGCTGACTACACAAGAACATTAAATCTACATAAGTATATTAAACCTATAAATCACTGGAGGCGTTACTGCAATTTCATCAGGGAAGGGTGTTCTTGGGCACAACACAAAGTGGAGTAAATCCCCCCCCCCCGTGTTCGTCATTCATGATGGAAGGTACCACAAATCACATTATACATTCTCATTAGGCTGAGTGAATAACCGACTCTAAATGTAGGTATTGTGATATAAACCGAGTCTGTTCTACAGTTTCTCATTAGGCTGAATGAATAACTGACTCTAAATGTAGGTATTGTGATATAAACCGAGTCTGTTCTACAGTTTCTCATTAGGCTGAATGAATAACCGGCTCTAAATGTAGGTATTGTGATATAAACCGAGTCTGTTCTACAGTTTCTCATTAGGCTGAATGAATAACCGACTCTAAATGTAGGTATTGTGATATAAACCGAGTCAGTTCTACAGTTTCTCGTTAGGATGAATGCAGTGTTCTGTAACGCTCAACCTCACAACCGTATCCACGAAATAACATGTGAGTGGGCAGAGAAAGGTTCATTAGTATTCATACTCACTGGAACCCTGTCTGGGTACTTGTTGCGTATTTTGGCAGATTCCACACACCGGTGCTCTACAGAGAACAGAGAGGAACATGAATCCGAATTAGACTCAGAGCTGCTTTAAAAAGCCCAGATCATCATTAGAATTGTCAGCCTAGTGTACATTATCATACGTCATGACTTCATTCACATACATGATATACACTACTGCTCTTTGTACTACTGAGCACGCTCACCTATCACGCTTGTCCCTACATAATCTGTATGTTGTGTATTGTCTAATTATATGTACAGTGTCTCTACACTGAATTTAATGCTAGAGTGACGCCAACAGCTGGAACCAAATCCTGTGTGTGTCGACATACTTGGCCACTAAATCCGACTCTGATGATTCTGATACATAAATCCTGAGGCTCTTATTATGAGCTGCTTCACTAACACACAAAAGCTCCATTACACTGAAAACTGACTGACTTGTAGTGAAATAGCAAACATGACTGACTGAGTTTCAACAGAAAATACTCCTGTTTGAGCTCCTACACTCAGCTCAAACACTAACGCGCAGACTCCTAATGTGGCCCCGATAAACAGTAAAAGATGATCAATACCAGGAAACAGCCTGCCAGGCTAGTACCTTCTGGAAATAAAAATAAAGTTCAGAAATAAGAACAAAAACGCTCAAATAAACCACATTAAATTAGATCAAGCAAATAAATTAATTAATAAATGAATTAGGCAGGGTTTAAGACTTTCTGAATCAAAGGAAGAGAAGAAAAGAGAAAGAAAAGTAACAGGCTGGTCAAATTTCTGGATCAGAGGGATACAAATAAAAAAGGAGCAAAAATAAGGGAAAAAAATCTAATCAAGCAAACAAACAAACTGGCAGGCAATGTTTATGTTAGGACCTAAGGCTTTTCTGGATTGAAGGGATGAAGATAATGTGCAAAAAACAGCAATAAATAAAAGTCAGTAAAAAATGAACCAGGATCTGGATCTAAAATAAAATACAGCCTGCTGGTCTAAGGGTTCCTGGATCTGAGGGATAAAATAAAATACAGCCTGCTGGTCTAAGGGTTCCTGGATCTGAAGGATAAAATAAAATAAAGCCTGCTGGTCTAAGGCTTCTTGGATCTGAAGGATAAAATAAAGCCTTGCTGGTCTAAGGGTTCCTGGATCTGAGGGATAAAATAAAATAAAGCCTGCTGGTCTAAGGCTTCCTGGATCTGAGGGATTAAATAAAATAAAGCCTTGCTGGTCTAAGGGTTCCTGGATCTGAGGGATTAAATAAAATAAAGCCTTGCTGGTCTAAGGGTTCCTGGATCTGAGGGATAAAATAAAGCCTGTTGGTCTAAGGGTTCCTGGATCTGAGGGATAAAATAAAATAAAGCCTGCTGGTCTAAGGGTTCCTGGATCTGAGGGATAAAATAAAATAAAGCCTGCTGGTCTAAGGTTTCTTGGATCTGAAGGATAAAATAAAGCCTGCTGGTCTAAGGCTTCCTGGATCTGAGGGATAAAATAAAATAAAGCCTGCTGGTCTAAGGCTTCTTGGATCTGAAGGATAAAATAAAGCCTGCTGGTCTAAGGCTTCCTGGATCTGAGGGATAAAATAAAATAAAGCCTGCTGGTCTAAGGCTTCCTGGATCTGAGGGAAAGCCCAGTATTGATTTCTGTTTCGTTTACTGAGGGGCTGGAGCGTAGATCAGTGGCATCATCCTCCAAATGCACCTTAATAGCTGCACTTTAGCACAGACTCCACTGAGCCCCACAGGACGCATCGGTCATCAATGCTGAGTTATTGATCAGAGACTTCATAATGTCTGTGACGTACTGACATGCGGCACAAAAGAGACAGGAATTTTATGAAATTGAAAGCCATTCATTTACATCATATTTATGGTAAATTCCACAGTTTAGTTTTCCTCAAACAGTTATGACTGAAATGATGAGTCTGAAATCACTGACACTGCAGGACTCGACAGACTGGAAGAGCGAAAACAAAGCAATAAAAATAGTGCTTTTAAAGCTTTCTTCCTAAGAGCTTTTAGGCCACATCCCAAACAGCCCAGCTCTCGCTCGATAATGCACTACATATTTGGCAACACAGCAAAAACATTATATCACGATACTCCAAGACATTTTCACAAAAGACGATATGCATCATTATGTTTAGTTTCAAGTTGGAACAGACAAAACAGAACCTGTAATGTTACCAATAAACACTATGATAATAATAATAATAACAATAATAATAATAAACTTACAACTACAATAATTTCTATTTAACGGTTTGCAAACTTCATTTAATCCAGTTAAACAGGCCTAACTGTGCTCACTCTGTACTGAAACGTGCAGCTGGTCAGTCTCTTTAAATACTGACGATAAACACGATGTGCTCAGAAAATCATTTATCACATTAATGATAAAATATCGGCATAATCGCCCACCCTTAGCTCTTACATCTGAACAGCGCAGCAAACGCTTTAGCTACATGACTCCCTCATTCTGGGAGAGCCCTATCTAGTGCACTACATAGGGAGCAGGGACCCATTTGAGCCACAGCGTCTTTGGTTCCTCTACGGTCACACGGTTACAGGCCGATTTGTAAAACATGATAAAATAAGTTTGAAGTCTATTAAGTGAATAGAATTAAAGGCTGGGCGATAGGACAATATTTATCTTTATTGCAATACATTACCTCACAGTATTTCTCAACAAGCTTTTCTGAGCAGATCACAGATATTATCAGTACAGCAGTGTCATTTGATCACAGAGAGAACATGATTAGTCCTGTTTTATTGGATTTAGATAAACAGAACTTTATTGATCCTGGAGGGAAATTGCAGTGTTTCAGTAGTAAGACATAATTACACATATACTATGCAGAAAAATACAAAATAGAAATAAATCTAGACAGAAGTTAAAGTACAAGAGAAATAAAATAAAGTATTATTATATTTTTATTATTATTATTATTATTATATAAAATAAAGTTACATATTTACATGGCGTATGAGACTCGCAGCAGGCACTGAGCGGTATTTAAGCATAAATATTGAAAATGAAGTACTGCTAGCTTGATAGTATTTTTTACACAAGTCTTCTTTCCAATGATTCAGACGTCAGTACAGATAAATATCGTGACTGAAATACCGTGATATTAGATTTCTGCCATATCGCCCACCTCTACTCTCTTACAAAAGATGGTTCGCTAACCAATGAAATCCCTCCATTTAGAACCCTGAGTTCCATATAGAATCATCTGCATGCTTTAACTGTTCTAAACACAGTTCTTCAGATTGATGGAGTAACTGTTGGTTCTATACAGGACCAACAAGGGTTCTACTGCTACAAGCTTGACATCAACAATAGCAGAAACCTTTTATAGAACCACATATAATACAGTCTCCATCAATCTGAAGAACCATTTCATCATGCAAAGAACTAAATGGTTCTCTGAGTGTTTATGGTTCTATACAGAGCCGCTGTCTTCACTGAAGTACCCCTAAAGAACCCTCTCGTATGTGTGTGAGTGGGCGCTCGTCAGCAACACGGCCTAGCAATGTAAACATGACCACGACTGGCCGGGCCGAGCAAAGCGACTCTAAAAGTGCACAAATCGGATTAAAATCTGTCTTGTTTTCACTGGCACTTCGTCTAAAAATGTTTATCTTGGTTTAATCCGGAACCGCTGGTCAGAACCAGGTTAGCAAAACAGCTAAAATCTGTTACCCAGAGAATGGTCTTCTTTAAACATCCATTTCATTTTGGCGGATTCTGAGCGTCACTCGCGAAAAAAAACAGGTAAATATAAAATATATGGTGTTAAATCAGGTGAAATAAACGCAGCGGGACGAGGATCCGACCGAAAACCACGGCGTCAAAGGCGAAACGTCAATAGTCCGCTAGCGTTAGCGTTAGCCTTAGCGCTCACAGACGGGCTGAAGTGGTCCGGCTCATACCATTCAGCGCCCCGCGAGGGGGGAACCACAGATCCGTTCCGAACGAGTTCGGGTCGGTCCGCTCTGACCTCACTTCCGAAGTTAAGTCCTGCATCAGAAATACCCAAATACTGAGAGGACACAAAAAAACCCACACATGGTCGGCTGCGTGTGAACAAACGCGCACTGAGGTTCAATGAGGGCACACCGTGAATGCGAGTGGTGTCTTCAAGCCACTCACAAAAACAAAGACGCATGTATTTATTTTCTAACCATATTTTATATATTTTACATATATGCTATAACCTCCACAGGCCGCAGATGCACATGTCATGAGGAGTTATGAAAAATAAGCATTTTAATTTTGTATAAAAATAATCATATACATCAACATAAAGACGTATAAGGAACCTATTCGAGCCCTATTTAGAGAAAAAGACAATACATACACCCACATATAAGTGTAAAATAAAGTAAAATAAAGATAAATAAAAAATAACAATCATATATTTTGGCAATAATCTTATTTTTTATTTCGGTAAAATTACGGATCATACATTGAGATGATTTACGTTATTCAGTGTCGTGCTTTAATAGTTTAACAGAAGAGCCTTTCTGCTCTTTTCTTTGTTTGTTTGTTTTTTGGTCTGTATTTGTAATAAAGAATAAATAATAAGGTCTGAAATTGGGAAACCGATGCCGTGATTGTGGATTTATACACGAAATAAGGTTAATATTTTCATATCTTCATTTATTCTACTTGAATTAGTATCACAGTTTTAGCAAAAGTGCCGTCATCTCATTTATAGAAACACATTTCTGAGTAAAGCAGGGATGAGAGTGCAGCGAGTGGGCGGGGCAGTGGTGCGGGTGGGCGGCGCTTCGCATGGCGGTCATGGTAACGTCGGGACGCTTAGCTTCGCTACAGGAGGAGCTAGCGCTAGCCTAGCCTAGCCTAGCAGAGCCAACGGTGCTCGCGGTTTAAACGCGGCTAAACGGAATGTATCGCTGCTTTTCGGGCGGATTAAATGTCCGTTAAAATACATTAAATCTGCAGTTTAATCCACGTTATTGGAGATATTCAGCGGTCAAATCACAGAGGAGCTCCGCGGTTTAGCAGGCATGCTAACATGCTAACCGCAGCAGCTGATAAAAAATAAATATAATAAATATAATAATGGCTTTTTATGAAGTTTACTCTCACCCGGCGTTAATCAGGTATAGAAGCAGCGTTTGTACTCGAGCAACTCTGTTCGTACTGATTGTTTTCGGCCTGACTTACATCCCCCCGCTGCTGATAGCCTACAGGAGCCAAGGTAAGGGGTCAGTACTAAACCGGGGGTCAGTTTCAAGTCTCACGTTTATTTGTCAGGACATTCATGCATTTAAATGCTTGGTGAGGCTCAGATAGTCACTCTACAGACCGTAAATAAGTGGCAATAAAATATAAAAAACAAATAAATATATGAAATATACACAAACTATGGAGAAATATACATTTTAAAGTGGCTTAAGTGACTCAGTGTTATAGTTCTTTAAAGTGGCTTAGTGTTAAGCTGTTATTGTCCATAGCAAAGATGATATGAGACAATAATAATGCTGACAAAGTGACTGACTGAAAATAATAGTTGGGGAAGGACCCACAGCTTCACAGCTTGTTCAGAAGCCTGACAGCCTGTGGGTAGAAACTGCTCATTAACCGGGTTGTTCCAGCCTGGATGCTGAGGAATCTCCTGCCTAATGGCAGAATTTTGAACAGGCTGAGTGCTGGGTGACGCTGTCTGACCGGATCTTTTTAATCTTCCTGAGGCAATGGGACTCATAGATGTCCTGTAAGGCTGGTATTTTGTTGGCTTCTGCCATCCTCACCCCTACTTTAAAGGCCTTGTGGTCACAGTCAGTGCAGTTGCTGTACCAGACAGTGATGCAGTCCATGAGGATGCTTTCTATGGTGCATCTGTAGAAGTTGGAGAAGATCTGAGGAGGCAGACCAAACTTCCTGAGCCTACACAGAAAGAAGAGACGCTGTCGGGCAGAACTCCCTGTAGTGTTGGTGTGGAGGGACCAGGTGAGGTCATCAGTAAGGTGTACGCAGAGGAACTTCACGCTGCTGACTCTCTACACTTCGGCTTCATTGATGAACAAGGCAGAGTGACTATCCCTCTGCTGCTTCCCGTAGTCCACGATCATCTTTGTTTTGCTGATGTTGAGACAGAGGATGTTGTCATGACTCCACTCTGACAGAGCTCTGACCTCGTCTCTGTAAGCAACAGTGATGAGGCCTAGGATGGTGGTGTCATCAGCAAACTTGAAGATGATGTTAGACGTGTGTTTGGCTATACAGTCATGTGTATACAGTGAGTACAGGAGGGGGCTGAGCACACATCCTTGGGGAGGTCCTGTGCTCAGAGTCAGTGTGGAGGAGAAGCCGTTCCCAGTGTTCATCACCTGGGGTGTGCTCGTCAGGAAATCCAGCATCCAGTTGCAGAGATGAGAGTTCAAACCCAAGTCTGTGAGTTTAGGAATGAGTTTGGCAGGGATGATTGTGTTGAATGCTGAGCTGTGATCTATGAACAGCATTCAGTATTCAGGCTCTTATTACTGAAAAAAATGGTTGTATTACAGAAAGACTTCATTATAAACCAGATAAGAGGTCAGTACTAAAGCCAGCAGCTCTTATTACTGAATAAAGTTAGCTTTTATTACAGTAAGACTTCATTATAAACCAGATAAGAGGTCAGTACTAAAGACAGCAGCTCTTATTACTGAATAAAGTTAGCTTTTACATAGATATGAGTTATTAAAATAAAAGTAAGGCCAGGAGTTGTTAAAGTGATTTAAGTTCATTAGAATGGGACAAGTTTATTAATCCAAAAAGTGCTCAGCCCACATGTTGATTTAAACCCATTCACAATTCAATGTTCTCAAACGTTCAACAAACATGACTAGAGTGATGTCGTTGCACAGTTTACTAATGACACCAGAGCTGGGCGGCAGGAGCAGGGCTGGATTGAGGAGCTGATCAGCGCTGATCATTTACAAACTTTGTTGTTGAAACAATACAGTTACGTTAAATTATATTAACGATAGGATGTACATTCTCCCCAATGCTTTGTTACACCAATAAAAGTTAGATTTTATTAATTGTAAACAAGATAAGCGTATTCTTCTTCTTCTTCTTCTACTTCTTATTATTATTATATAGGTACGATTCTGACTCCTGACCACCATATAGATGATAAGGCTTCTGTTTGAGTCAAGAGTTTGGTTTTATTAAAGTAAAAGTCCATCTGTAAATAAAGTATGATTGTATTATTTCAGTAATAACCAGCTGCTTGTGATTTATTGAGCAGGATTCTGGCTGAAGCGCAGTACGTATGAAGAGCAACCGGTTGTGCAGTTTCAGTACCAGATGTTAATGATTGGAGCGACTGGTACAGCAGGAGAGTTTGTGGCTTGGAGCACCTTTCCAAACTTCAACCGTCTGTTGGGAAATAACCTTCGCATCCCCTCCGTGTCTGTAAGTACCATCAGCATACAGAAAGGAACTGGAATGTCAGAGCGTGATGATCTAGTCCAGTGGTTCTCATCTCCTATATAACATACAGAGCCTCACAGTGCCCTGCATGTCTCCCTCCACCATGAATGGAGTTGAAGTTCTCTAAACTATCATAAAACAGCGTCTCAATCATCAGGCAGTGAATTCAGAACCATTTCATGTAGGAACTTTCTGTGAGGAGCTTTTAGAGGGGGACGTCTGGTTCCTATCACCACCACTGTGAACAGTTCTGAGGTGTGTTGTGCAGAGTGTTGTTGAAAACTTGTCCTATCAAGGACTGGTGTTGAGAACCGCTGTTCTGGTCAGATGGGTTTTGCTAGACAAAACAGTCCTAATACATACATAATATGTAAAGAAGACACACAGTGTATTCACAGCTGTGTGAATCTGGTGGTGTGTAACTGTAACAGGTACTGAGGGTTTAACATGTTAGTCATGTGCATTGCTAACTGATATAAACTCACTGATATAGACTGTGTTTGCTGGACAGGTCAGAGAGGAGGACAGTAATCAGGATGGAAAATCAGACCGTCTGAGTCTCCAGCTGGCTGTTCCCCTGAAAGCAGGAGAGCAGATTTACAGCATTCAGCTTCTCCTCATCTTCTCCTATCAGCTGTTTGTGTGTATTAGCACATCACTACAAACCACATGTGTTCACCCATATGCCCCAAGCACATTACCCAGAATTCTCCACCAAACACCTGTACTTAGTAAGAGCTCCATACCTTTGTGTGATTGCTGGTAGAATGTTCTCAGTTCACACTGGTTCATTCACGCTAGATCATTTACACTGGTTCATTCACGCTGGCTCCTTCAGACTGATTTATTCACACTGGATCACTCACACTGGATCTCTCATAATGGTCAATTCACACTGGTTAATTCACATTGGTTCATACACACCGGTTCATTCACACTGGATCAGTCGCACTGAATTATTCATACTGGATCAATCACACTCAATCATTCACACTGGACCTCTCACACTGGTTCATTCACGCTGAATTATTCACACTGGATCAGTCATGCTGAATCATTCACACTGGATCGGTCACGCTGAATCATTCATACTGGACCTCTCGCACTGGTTCATTCACACTAGATCATTCACACTGGATCAATCACGCTGAATCATTTACACTGGTTCATTCGTTCATGTCCATTCACAGTGGATCATGCACACTGGTTCATTCATACTAGATCATTCACACTGGATCCATCACATTAATATAATTATGGATACATACAGCACAAATAATTAACACTGGTTAACAGTGGCACAGTCACACTGGATTATTAACTACGATTTATTCACACTGTCTCATTCTCACTGGTTCATTCACTGGTTTATTGGCTCTTGACTGAATCAGTTAATTGTCCAACTGTCTGTCTGTCCGTAGCGGATGTCCACTGTGGTGATGCAGTCTCTGGCCTTCATTCAGCACTCGTCCTCAGTCCCTGGGTCACAGCTGTTCATTAGCGGAGACCTGACACTCCATCAAAGAACTCCCCTCCCTCACAGAGGACTACACACTGCGTACAATGTGAGTGTGTTTATACACCTTTACACACCTTTACACACCTCATCACCCTCATACCGCCTCAGCAGACCTGCAGCTCTATTCATGAAAACATTCTATTTAGTTCAGCCTGCCATGTTTTCTCTGTAGGTGTATTTCACCTGTTGTGTTTCCTCTGTATGTGTGATTTACCTGCTGTGTCTCCTCTGCAGGTGTCTGTGGTTGATGGAGCGAGCCCATTCGCTAGTGCATATGACCTCACCAACATCATCAGGGCCTATCAGGAGAGAAACTGTAAGTGTTCAATGTCTGAAGTTTTAACACTAGAGCTATGAAGCTAATTAACAAACACAAGCTGCTCAGCGTCTCTAACAGACTTGATTGGGATTTCTGACGCAGTGTGACTCACTGTAACCTATAAACATGGACTAAAGTAAACAGTACTAAAAAGCAAATTTTCTCTCTCTGTCTCTTTCTCTGTCTGTCTCTCTCTCTTTCTCTGTCTCTCTCTGGCTCTCTATCTTTCTCTGTCTGTCTCTGTCTGTCTCTGTCTCTCTCTCTGTCTCTCTCTCTCTCTGTCTCTCTCTCTCTCTGTCTCTCTCTCTGTCTCTGTCTCTCTTTCTCTCTGTCTCTCTCTCTCTCTGTCTCACTCTTTCGCTCTGTTTCTCGCTCTCTCTGTCTCTCTCTGTCTCTCACTCTCTCTGTCTCTCTCTCTCTCTCTCTCTCTCTCTCTCTCTCTCTCTCTCTCTCTGTCTCTCAGTGACGACTCATCTCTCCTGCCCGGCTCCGGTGTGGATCGTTGGTCGAGCTGTGAATGCACCCTTTCAAATTAATGCTGAAATACGTTACCCGGTGGAGTCAGTCAGATATCCTTTGTCTGTGGGCTGGTGATGATGGGTGAATGTGGGTGGGCCATTGCTGGTGGGTGGGTGTGGGTGGGCCAGTGCTGGTGGGTGGGTGTGGGTGGGCCAGTGCTGGTGGGTGGGGGTGGGTGGGCCAGTGCTGGTGGGTGGGGGTGGGTGGGCTAGTGCCTCTGGGTGGGTGTGGATGGCTAGTGATGGTGGGTTGGGGTGGGTGGGCTCATGGGGGTGAGGTGTGTCCCTGTGCACTCAGTTACTTGATATTTTTGTAGAGAGAACTAACAGAGGTAGAGGATCTGCTTAGCATCAACGTCACTTCTGCGTCTTCACATTTCTGCATTTTTGTGTTTCTGAGTTTCTGCATTCCTGTGTTTTTTGTTTGTTTGATTGTTTGTTTGTTTGTTTGTTTGCTGTGTTTGTGAGTTGTGTCTCCTTGACTGTAGCACTTATCGGCCGGGCTTCTGGGAGGTGATTAAGTTTGCCTGGATCCAGTACATCAGCGTTCTGCTCGTATTCCTGTGGCTCTTTAACCGCATTCAGACGTTCGTCTTTCAAAACCAGGTTCTGCCCACCGTTCCAGTCCCTCTGCTCAAACCCCACGCCTCCTGACCCAAAACAGCAGAGGCCGCGCGCCCTCCAATCTTACTGTAACATGCTGTTCCTTAAAGAACCATTCAGTGAGAGATGTTAGGGAACCAAAAGTGGTTCTTCTCTGGCGTCACTCCAGAAAGCCCTTTTTGCCACCTTTATTTTTATGAGCGTGTAGTTTTATACAGTATTTAGTACAGTTTGGTATGTTTCTGAGTTTTTCTAAAATGATTTTGAATTGGAATAAATCTTCTTTTGATCAGAAGAATCTGGGGAGTGTAATTAATGGAGAATTGTTAATTACGCTGTGCGGTGTTAATGTTTTGTTAACTGCTGTTGTTGATGTGCTGTGTTACAGTAAATAACGGTGATGTACTCAAGGTTGACCTTAAGGCTTTATGTGTATTTAGAGAACATTTTCACAGATAAAGCTGAGAAATCAGCTAAACACTGATTTCCTCTTTGTGCTGAGGCTGTGGGGTCTGTGTCCTGCAGAGCTGAGCCTCAGTGATCTGACATATACTGACCCGGAGTGACTGTGGGACAGCGCTGTGTGAGGACATTAATGTCTTTAACCCCTTAAAGGGCCCATATCGTCAAAAACTGGACCTCCTCGCTTTTTTGTACACTATAATGCGCTGTTCATTCTGCAGTCCAGACAGTCTGTATATACAAACTAAACTGCAAAAACAGCCTGTTGTGGGCTCATCTTGGTTGTGATGTCAGAGTCATGAATATATTTACATTTTACTGCCCATTTAGCTCCACCATTCAGGAGAGTAATGTTCTAAACGAATCTCCTCTTGATCCCCGGTTCTTCTCCTGGACATTGTTCAGTCCAGTGTAAGATCAGAGTGAGACTGAAGCTGTTTTCTCCTGATTCTGAAATTCGGCTCCTGAGAAATAAAACTCATGTGGATTAACTCTTTCGAGTCTGACTCGTCTCAGCCCTGTCTCAGCTAGTAGTTTCTCCATAAGAACAGTGTGAGATCTCATCGTTCTCTTGTTCAACTCTGTTCTAGATCATGGAACCCTCTCAGCAGTCCGTCAGTGCAAAAGAAGAACTCATGCTTTTCTCCTTCACCACCAGAACGTCTCACAGTGAGACGTTGCTGTTAATCTCTTTTCTCCTTCATCAGCAGAACAGGGAGACGCTGCTGTCAATCTCCTCTTTTCTCCTTCATCACCAGAACGTCTCACAGGGAGACGCTGCTGTTAATCTCCTCTTTTCTCCTTCATCAGCAGAACATCTCACAGGGAGACGCTGCTGTTAATCTCCTCTTTTCTCCTTCATCAGCAGAACGTCTCACAGTGAGACGCTGCTGTCAATCTCCTCTTTTCTCCTTCATCATTAGAACGTCTCACAGTGAGACGCTGCTGTTAATCTCCTCTTTTCTCCTTCATCACCAGAACATCTCACAGTGAGACGCTGCTGTTAATCTCCTCTTTTGTCCTGAGGAGGTTCAGGAGAAACAGCTCAGAAACCAGGGATGCTTTCATTAATATGATACTGAGATCTGCTTTATTGAGACAATGTTTAGAAAGACGTTTTTCTGGGAGCAAACAGCGAATTATTTATCTCATACATTATGAATGTTGCTGCTGCACTATTTAAGGTGGAATGAAAACTTACAATATGAAGCAGGAACATAAGCCGACCTAAACTTTATGTCTCGGACTGGGTGGTGTTCAGTGTCTGTAACATAACTTATTGATTCTGTGGTTTCTGACTCACTCACTGTGATCTATTAACATGGACTAAAGAACAGCCGAAATTCAGACTTCATTTGAAGATTTGGGTTAATGTTTGAGGATCACCTAGTAACCGAAACCATAATGCAAATGGTGTTAATAGTCAACTATCAGAAGAATGTTTGTTAATAATTTACATATCTGTAAATTATCTGTAAACTTTCAGAAATAAAGGTCCTAAACTGCCTCTTGGTCAGTTCCCCTCTTGTCACTGGGGTGGAACCCTCAAGGCTCCATCTCAGTACCTTTAGTCAGGGAACATAACTGAACCATAATCCACTGAAATGATCTGTTCTAAGCTGTACTGACTCCACACACCCCACCCGCCTCCAGGCTTTTATTCTACCGTTCTGTTTTAAAACATTCGGTTATGAAAAGGTACAAATACCAGCTTTTCACCTGGAAAAACTGATTTAAGCTTCACCATCAGACCTTAAACCTACTGCTGGAACTTTGAGGGAATGTTTACACTGTTTATACCTAGATGAAGGAAACAGTGTAGAAGACCATCAGTATAAGGTGCAGCCAGATGTATTTCTGATAGTATATATTTCAATATTTCTTTGGTTTCTGTGTCTGTGAGGTCATTGTTTCTTCTCCTCAATGAGAAACTTACAGTGACATGAGATTAATTATTAATGTCCATCTTCAGACTTGTTGTAGACGTATTGATTATGTTGTTTCTAAAACTCTAACACTGTTATCTGTTAACCTGGACTGAAGTATAGACTGTATCCAGGCTTCTTCTGTATATCCGCGGAATCTTTTAGTGGGATAGCTCAAACTTTTTGCTGAACTGTCTCTTTAAAATCTCTAGATGACCTCTGCAGTAAAGACGGCTGTTCTTTAAGTGTCCAGTAAAGCCACATGCTTGTCCTCCTGTGGTCACAATGTAAGGAATTTTCACCCTGGGGAGTCCGAAACAATCTGGACGGAGAAATCGCCCCCAACCAGAGAAGCACAGCATACAGACAGAAAGCTCTTCAGGATAAAGACAGAGAGGTTAGCTATAAACTATAAACCTGACCCCACGTTCTCCTTCGTCCTGATGACACCTGTGTGTGTTTATTTACCAAAAACACTCAGAATTCATTTCCAGCCTGTCTTTATCTCTTGCAGTTAAACAGGCTGTTTGTTACTGTCCTTTTAAGACTGATATTTGTAAATAAGCTCTGTTCTGATTGGCTAATCTGGACTGAAACACTCTTTATATCTGCAGTATGAGTGGGTGGGGCTAAACTGCTGTAGGCCGAATAGGCGAAGATATGTAAATGCCCTGTTTTTTAAGTGAAGGACAACTTTTGAGACTGATCATGTTTTCATGCTCACACTCTAAGTATTAATGATATTAATTTAATTATTCCATTAATTTATTTCTAATATTAGTTCATTTCCTATGTGTATTCTGTTCTCGGCTCATTTGTATCATTTCAGCTGGTTTATCATTGTCAAATTGTCTTTTTGTTTTGATAATAGTTTTCCTTTGTGTTTTGTTTGTTTCTCAATCTGTTTAAATCCTTTAAAATATTAACTTCAATGGCAGTGACTTTAACAGTAACACTATAAGGCTGTTACTATCCAGTATCAGTAACACTGCAACACTGTTAATAATGAGTAACAATGTAACAGTAACACTAACAGGGTTACTAGTAACAGTAACTATATCAGTAACACTCTAACACTCTTACTAGCCAGGAATAGTGCCTGTATCAGTAACACTGTAACAATAACTGTAACAAACACTGTAACATTGTTACTAATCAGTAACAATGCCTTACAGTTACACTAGCACAGTTAGTAGTGAGAAACAGTGACTATATCAGTAACACCATAACAGAACACTGTAACACTTACTAATCAGTAACAATGACTTTAACAGTAACACTGGAATACCTGTATCTGTAACACTGTAACAATGACTTTAACAGTAACACTGGAATACCTGTATCTGTAACACTGTAACAATAACTGTAACATAAGCACTGTGAGACTGTTAATAATCAGTAACAATGCCTAACAGTAACATTAGCACAGTTAGTAGTGAGAAGCAGTGACTAAATCAGCAACACTGTAACAATAACTGTAACAGTTACACTGTAACACAATTGCTAGCTAGTAATAGTGCCAGTAACACTGTTACTAGTTAGTAACAATGGCTAACAGTAACATTGTAACACTTACTAGTCAGTAACAATGACTAACAATAACATTGTAATGCTGTTGCTAGTCAGTAACAATGGCTAACAGTAACATTGTTATGCTGCTAGTCAGTAAAAATGGTTAACTGTAACATTGTAACACTGTTGCTAGTCAGTAACAATGACTAACAGTAACATTGTAACACTTGCTAGTCAGTAACAGTGGCTAACAGTAATGTTGTAACACTGTTGCTAGTCAGTAACAATGACTAACAGTAACATTGTAACACTTGCTAGTCAGTAACAGTGACTAATGGCAACATTTTAACACTTGCTATTCAGTAACAATGACTAACAGTAACATTGTAAAACTGTTGCTAGTTAGTTACAATGATTAATTGTAACATTGTAACACTGTTGTAAGTTCGGTACAATGATTAACTGTAACATTATTACTGATTAGCAAGTGTTACAATGACTAACACTAACATTTTAACACTGCTGCTAGTCAGTAACAATGACTAACAGTAACATTGTAACACTTGCTAGTCAGTAACAGTGACTAACGGCAACACTGTACCACTTGCTAGTCAGTAACAATGACTAACAGTAACATTATAACACTGTTACTAGTTAGTTACAATGGCTAACGGTAACAGGGCAGCCATGGGCAATATAGTGTGGGCAAGCGAGTTGAACTAGTTTCCCAATAGTTTGACTCATGCCCCCCCACCTGTAGCAGCCCCCACACTATATCAGAGCTGCCCACTCACTCAGCCCCCAGGACTGTCCCTTACAGACCTCCATTCTCCCCCATTGACTCCATCAGAGGAGACCCCAGGACTCAAACTGACACCTGCTCCTCATTCACCCCCACTGCTTGGGCTGGATTGTGCATCACAGCTGAAGAGTGAGGAGAAAGCTGGGGAGAAGGAACCAGGCAAGGCTGCGGGACTAGATAACAGTTGGTCCCCGGACTAAAAGTGTGTGTGCCCAGTTATGCAAATAACTCCCCCACCTTTTCAGCATGACTCTGTGCCTCGAGAGTTCCTGCACTATGGAAGACTCATCCACTGCCCCCCCAGGAAATGCACACATCTGCAGTCAGCAGAATAAATTCCTGGGCACCACCACTCAGCAGGACCTCAGATGGGATGGATGCAGCACTGCAGCTATGAGGAAGACCCAGCAGAACCTGTACTTCATGTGACAGCTCGAGAAATTTGGGCTGCTGGCCCAGTTTTGCACTGATATACTATAACTCCGTCCAAAAAAGTTGTAGGGCTGTGCAGAGTGTAAATAAAAATAGAATGCAATGATGTAAATCACCTAAACCATATTTTAAGGGAAAATAGTACAAATACAACAAATCAAATGTTGAAATTGAGAAGTTTTATTATTTTTTGAAAAATATTCACCCATTTTGAATTTGATGCGAACATGTTCTAAAAAAGTTGGGACGGGGTCTGTTCACCACTGTGTTTCATCAGCTCTTCTTTAATAGCACTCTGTAATTGTTTGGGAACTGAGGAGATGCTGGTGTAGTTCTGAAAGTGAAATGTTCTGTTCTTGTCTGATACAGGATTTCAGCTGCTCGTCAGTTTCAGGGTATCCTTTATTGTATTTTTCCATTTCATAATCCTCCAAATGTTATCAGTGGTGACTGGTCTGGACTGCAGGCAGGTCAGTTTAGCACCCAGACTCTTTTAATACGGAGCAATGCTGCTGTAATATATGCAGAATGTGGTTTTACATTATCTTGCTGAAATAAATCAAGGCCTTCCCTGAAAAAGACGTCGTCTGGAAGGCAGCATATGTTGTCAAAACATATATTTATCATTCATACCATCATGAATACTGGCTTTTGAATTGTGCACTAATAACAAGCTGAGTGGTCTTCAGCCCGGACGACACAGTGTCCATTATTTCTAACCTCACCTGCATAAACTGACCTTTCTGATGCTGCTGCTGCACAGACTCAGAGCCATTGATTCACCTGCTTTTCCCCTTTTCTGTGTTTTAATATTTTATACTAACAGTAAAACCTTGTTCTCTGCTCATATTACTCTTCTGTTATTGTTTGCTATCTGGTGTTGACTAGAGGAGGATGGATTCCTCTTTGTAGGCTTGGTTCCTCTGCGTGTTTCTTCCTGTTGCTTTAGGGGAGTGTTTCCTGCCACTGTCTCCATTGGCACTGACCTCCATGGAGGGTCAGACCTAGATTTTTCTGTAAAGCTGCTTTGTGATGACGCCTGCTGTAAAAAGCACTAAATAAATAAACTTTGATATGACTTGATAACAAAAGCTGCATCTGTTGTTGGATTGAAGCTGATCACACATCTGAAACATCTTATTTTGCTTTCTATTTATTAAGTTGATTATCACAACAGACCACCTGGCTCCTCCAAAGTACTGCCCTGAGGACCACCAGCGGGTGCTTTGTGGTCTGCAACCAAAGGGTGCTTTAATGACCCAGTTACACATCTTTATTGACACTCTACACTCTAATCCACAGTTCTAAAGGGGTCTATATTTCCAACAGCTAGCAAGGAGGGGTTACAATGACCACAGTATACAGTCACTTAGCCCAAAAGTGTCCTTAGCTGTGGGGAAAGTCTCAGCCTGCAACTCTGGTGCATAACACATTCAGCTGACCCAGATAGCCTCGAAGGCCGAAAATGTCCTTCGACACGAAGGGGGAGCATTTTCCTGCGGCTGAACACCGGCAGTCCAGGCAGCCACATAGCTGCAGTGCAGCAACACCCAGGCAGCTGACCCAGATAGCTATGTAGCTATGATGTAGCATTGCTTAGGTAGTCGGCCCAAGAGGCCTTGTAGCCACAGCGTAGCGCTGCT
>NC_051218.1:7877500-8050000 GCF_015220715.1 Pygocentrus nattereri
GAAGGTTTTAGGTTTTAAGTCAGTATGAATCCCAGTAATTATGAATGCAATATTTGGATTTTCCACTGCTCTGCAGTCACCAACATCCCCCACCCCACCCCAAGGCGGGATATCCTTGCATTCACATCCTTATTAGTCCTCAAAACCACCTTCAGTTGCAATGTGTCTCCATGATGTTAAGCATTTTCTCAACTGGAGAGGATTAGACTCGTGATAAATGCCTGGAAGGGAACTCTTTTCTTTTGTCTTTTGATGCACTCCAGGTTCTGCTGGCAGATTGATTTCTTTTTATTTAATTTTCCTTCTTCCCCCTTCAAAGATCAGGTTGTTGTTGTTGTATTTGTATTGTATGGAAGGTCTTGGTGTGTCTGTGTGAGTGTTTTGTCTACTGTTAATCATCTTGTTTTTCTCCACTCGTCTCATGTATCTGTTTGGTTCCTCAATAAAAAAAACACTAAGTTGTTATTTTCTATCACACAGTAATGACTATAATGACTTGTTTTTTGACAATGTCACTGCGCACCAGTGGGTGGGGCACAGTGATATTAACCGGTAGGTGATGTTCAACCCTATTGTGTATAGATTGGGTTTACAGTTCCCTCTACATGCCGTTTCTTGTTTGTTGTGTTTGCAGGTTTGGTTCTCTCACTGCTGATGTCTTCACCCTGCTGTGTTAATGAGGAACATCCTGACCGCTGGCCGGTCTCTGGAGAGGCATTAGCTGCAGATTTTGCAGACCGCTGTATTGTACGGAGGCCTTGATACGCGTGTTGTTTTCCTACATGACTGCATGACTGATTCAGCTGTTAGCACTGAGCTGCTGCTGAGAGCGCAGCTCTAATAATCTCCTCCATACATGAGCTGATCCGCCTCTGACTGCCCAGACAAACTTGCTCACAACCAGACAGACACCTATCACTCCACTGAGGAGCCCTGGTCTTACACTGACCTTGCATTTTACTTTTTTATCCCATACCCAAAGTGTGGAGTGTGAAGTGTAAAGTATGGCGTGTAAAGTGTAAAGGATGGAGTGTAATGTGTAAAGTGTAGGGCGTAAAGTTGATCTGACCAGCTACTCATACTGAAGCTAATACACTTCACACATTACACTCCATACTTTACACTTCATGCTGCACACTTTACACTTCGCACTCACAAACACACTTTAGCTTCAGTATGAGCAGCTACTCAGACCAATTTTACACTTTACACATTACAATCCATACTTTACACTTCACACTAACAAACACATTTTAGCTTCAACATGAGAAGCTGTGTGTAATGTGTAAAGTTGGTGCGAGCAGCTTCTCATACTAAAGCTAAAGTGTGTTTGTGAGTGTGAAGTGTAAAGTGTAAAGTTGGTCTGAGCAGCTGCTCATACTGAAGCTATAGTGTGTTTGTGAGTGTGAAGTGTAAAGTATGGAGTGTAATTTGTAAAGTGTAAAGTTGGTTTAAGCAGCTGCTCATACTGAAGCTAAAGTGTGATTTTGAGTGTGGAGTGTGAAGTGTAAAGTATGGAGTGTGAAGTATGGAGTGTAATGTGTAAAGTGTAAAGTTGGTCTGAGCAGATGTTCAAATTGAAGCTAAAGTATGTTTGTGAGTGTGAAGTGTAAAGTATGGAGTGTAAAGTGTAAAGTACAGGGCGTAATGTGTAAAGTGTAAAGTTGGTCTGAGCAGCTGCTCATACTGGAGCTAAGGTGTGTTTTTGAGTGTGGAGCGTGTGACTAGTTTTAAGTACCCAGTTCAGTCCAGAACCAGCACAGACAGAACTTTTCTGGGCTCAGTTTTAGCCCTCAGATCTGAATCAGCCATGAGCTCATCTGGCAGGGCAGAGACTCCACCAGTCAGCCAGTCCAGTCTGTGGTCACTTTTCTTCTGTAATGAATACACTGCCATAGAGACTCTTTCTCTCTCTCTCTCTCTCTCTCTCTCTCGATCTCTTTCCCTCTCTCTCTCTCTCTCTCTCTCTCTCTCTCTCTCTCTCTCGCTCTTTCCCTCTCTCTCTCTCTCTCTCTTTACCTCTTTCTCTCGCTCTCTTTCACTCTTGCTCTCTAACTCACTCTCTCTCTCTCTCTTGCTCTCTCACTCACTCTCTCTCTCTCTCTCTCTCTCACTCTCTCTCTCACTCACTCAAATCCCAATTTCAAATGGGTGGTGGATCATCACTGCTGTGTCTATTCCACTCGTAGCAGCACAACACACACTAACACACCACCACCACATCAGTGTTACTGCAGTGGTGAGAATGACCCACCCAAATAGTACCTGCTCTGTGAGGGTCCATGGGGGTTCTGACCACTGAAGAACAGGGTAACAAAGTATCAGAGAAACAGATGGACTACAGTCTGTAACTGTACAACTACAAAGTGAAACTATACAGTAAGTGGAGCTGATAAAATGGACAGTGAATGTAGAAACAAGGAGGTGCTCATGATAAAATGCCCTATGAGTTGTATATTTATATATGTATAAATATGTATATGTATATGTATATATGTATATATATGTATATTAGCTATATATTCATGTGTATACACTAATAATTGTTCTCTCTCTCTCTCTCTCTCTCTTTCTCTCCCCCTCTCTCTCTATCACATAGGAAGTGTGTGTGCTCATACTCAGGAAGTGTGTATTTCCTCCTGTATTCAGTCTCTGGTTTGGGTCTGTTTTGGTCAGATGTTGGTCAGATGTGTGACTGTCCTTCAGCACCGCTCACTCAGCCCAAACCTGCGGGTCTGATCTGCAGCGTCAGCGTCGTCACGCCTCAGATCAGTTTCAGATCTTCTGAGATTTTGATCTGATATTGATGGAGATTTGCTGAGTTTCCTCTGACAGTGTGACTGACAGCAGTGTGGAACCATATTAGCTTAGAGTACTAAGTCATTATTTTGACAATAGACAGTAGGTAATAAATCAATATTTTGATTTAAGTCTTTGAAATAAGTCTTTGTTGTGATGATTAATATTTAGAGAAAATCATTATTTTTACATAGTATGTCATCGTTCCAATCTAGTAAATCAATATGTGGAGAAAGTGACTCATCATTTCAAGATATGAAGTCATTATTTTGAGATAAAAGGTCATTAATTCAGACCATTATACAGGACACTAAATCATTATTTTGAGAAGATATGTCATTATCTCGAGATGCTAAGTGAATATTTTTAGAAAATAAATCATTATATCAACATAGTAAGTCAATATTTTGAGGAAATCATTATTTACACAAAGAATGCAGTTTTCTGACATAATAATATGCCTAACCCAGTCCAGTATGTCAATATGACATTAATAAGTCATGAATTCAGAGCCAGTCATCATTTCAACATATAAAGTCATTATTATGACATTATTTATATGACAATAAATCATTATTTTGAGAAAATAAGTCATTATTTTGAGACACTAAGTCATTCATTTGACATATTAAGTCAACATTTCAAGAAAAAAAGTCATTATTTTGAGACACTAAGTCATTCATTTGACATATTAAGTCGACATTTCAAGAAAATAAGTCATTATTTCGAGATGTTCCATCAAGATTGAAAATTAAGTATTTATTTTGAGATAGTAAGTTGATATTTTGAGAAAATAAGTCATTTTTCTGACCAAGCCTGTTATTATTTGATACCAAACCATCATTCTGAGTAAATAAGTCATTATTTCGGGATGCCATGCCATTATTTTTGACACATTGAGTCAATATTTCAAAAAATGAGTCACTATGGCAACATAGTGAGTCAACACGTTGAGAAAAGGTCATTGTTTCAAGATTCTAAGGTCAATTTGTTGGGAATATAAGCCGGTATTGAGACCCAACCCGTTATTACGTGGCATTAAGTCGTTATAAAGTTAGTAAACCATTGTTTTGCAGGATGAGGTCATGGAGTGAGAGTGAGGGTGTGAGCTGTGAGTGAGACTCTGCTCATTAAAGCTCTCATTACTGGCTCAGTAAAGTGAATTGACACCCCCCATACCCACCTCCCCACCTCCTCCCCCCATCCTCCTGCCCACCTCCTGCCCACCTCCTCCCTCTCTTCCCTGTCACTCTCCAGCTTTAATGGCCACGTCTCAAAGGCAGTAGGGCTGCAGGAGCAGAGCTGTTGGAGGCTGTTCTAACGGCTGTGCCCGGAGTTGAGCGGAGTCCCAGCAGCGCTTCTCCTCGCTTTCTCAGCGCTTTGGTACGTTTTACAGCTCGTTCTCCGCCTCATATCTAGGGTTCTAAAGCGTAGTTGGGGTTCTAGCGCCTTTCCGCTGTTCTCGTTTAAGAAATCCACTGTGTGTGCTCGTTAGTTAAAGCTGAAGTGCCTTCTTTTTGGAATTTTCCGTTCCACCTTAAATGGCGCAGCAGGTACACGCTGTCGCCTGGGGCGCTACAATGGAACTGCTTCGCCATTTAAGGTGGAACGGAAAATTCCAAAAAGAAGCGGCGAGAATCAAAATACAAACCCCTTTTTCTCTTAAACCTTTCCACTTTTCTTGCATATAAACTCCGTTTGCAGCTCGAGGCGATTTATCTCTCTCTAAAAAGCGCTTTATATTCTAATCTAGTCACATTTCCACATTGATATGCTCCAAAGTGCCACTTTACCAGCACTTCCAGCGTCCCAAAGCAGGTGTAACTGAACCTGCTGCTGTTTTTCTGAGCCATTCTCGGTTTTCAGAGGTTCAGAAGCCTTCTTTGTGTCCAGCTGGCCTTTAGTGACCCTCCATACGGCCACTGCATTTCACTCAGAGCCTGCACTCTGTGTTTGTGTGGACGGATGTGTTTGCAGTGGAGGGTCTCATCTCGGTGTTGGTTATTCTGCTGGGCTGTTTGTGTGTGAAAGGCTCTGATAGTGAGTTGTTAATGTTGAAATTTAAACTCAGTGTTTAGCTTTTAACCAGGATGAGCTTTTGTACTTTGAGTTGTTTTTACTGCTTGTCTGTGCCAAAAAAGTGACAAAACTCACTTTTTGGCTTCGCTTTGGAGAAATATGCCATTGCTGATGCAGAACCAGTTCTAAAAAGGCAGAACTGGGTGTGTTGGGGCAAAACTATGCCTTATAGTTCTGTTTCTGCAGGGCTACAGGTGCTGTCATATCCAGAAATCTGTAACCATCCAAATGTTCTGCTTCTCTGAAATACAAATATGGGAAAAATATACGTTAAAGTATAATTTACACTAAAGATATGTGCGATAAATGCTGTGTAATGGAATTACAGTCATATCTAAACACATCATGTTATATTTTGAAACTTAAGTATTAAAGATAACACAAGATAAACATTCATATGTTTATCAACACAATTTCTGATGTCTATATTCACAGTGTGCAAATATTTTTGAGTGACAGGAGCCAATTTTAAGTATTTGCATGTTGTCGGAACAAAACCTTGTATCTCCGAAAAGTTAACTTTACAGGAGAAGGAAAAAACCTACTCTATTGTTAGTGGAAGTCAATGGAAACAGACGCATTTCCAAGTCATTTTGGGCTGTTTGTTTTGGTCCCTTCATCATGGAATTTTGACACAATGTAAAGAACAACAAGCATTTTCAAATTATGTCAAAAACTGAAAAATGACAAAAATGGAGATATGAGGTTTTGTTCCGACACCAGCGATATATTCTGGATCCATATTTCAGGAATGTACTTGTGGATGTGGAGTAGTGGAGGCATAGTTACTGGTTAAATCTAAATGGCACCGATTTTGTTCCATAAGCAATTATCTTCAGTCATCGTTAATCCCTTATGGCTATTGATTGTACATTGTTTATTTCAGGCGTGGAATTTCAGGACACATTCTGATTCTCTGCTGTTTAGCCGAAGCTCAGATTCTGCAGGATCAATAAACACAAGTGTTTCACTGCTGCTGGGACAAAACCTCAGATTTCCGTTTTTCAGGTTTTGACATCATTTGATAAAGCCTGTTGTTCTTTACATTGTATGTGAATTTCATGATGAATGGACCAACAGAAACGGCCCAAAACGACTTAGGAAAACATCTGGTTTCATTGACATCCATTAAAAGTGATGTGTGTTTTTTCCTTCTCCTGTGAAGTTTCCAGTTTGGAGATACAAAGTTTTGTTACGACAACTGTGATATGAAGCTGTGTTTACAGTAACACGTGTGCAGGATATGATGTGATAAACTTCCCGAAACTGTTCTAAACGCCGTAGAAGAGCTTGATTTTGTGCTTGTAGGTCTCAGCACCACTGAGAACCAAAAAACTCATTTCAAAACTACCAAATTTCAGTACTTAATCAGTACAATGACACCTTAGAGACGTCATAGCAACAAAAAGGGTTCTTCTACTGTGACAAGCTTGACATCATAACAATAGTAGAACCCATTTCACTGTGCAGAGAACCGTTTGAGCATGGACAGCATTCTTTGAAGGTTTATGGTTACATACAGAGCCATTTTCTTCTCTGAAGAACCCTGAAGGAGTGTGTTTTTAGAGGGTGGATGTGTTTTATCACTCATATGAAGTGATTGTATTAAAAAGACGTGTCACTGTGTTGGCAGGTATTGATATATTGACTCGATGTAAGATGGTTTTACCTGACCGGTTTTGTGGTGTATTATCAATAGTAAGTCAGTGCTTATTGATTAGCCTGTACACAAAAAGTAAATCATTGAATAAAATGAATTCAGTTATGCCACACATTTCCATCCAGTCACGCAGAGCAAAGTCGGTATACATGGACTTTATTACATCAGCAGAACATTTAACTGTCGACGGCACAAAATCGAAACGTGCAGTTTATTTTTAGATAAAGTTTTATTAGAATGGAAACCTCTTTGGCTCAAAATAAATAAATAAGTTTTATAAATAAGTTTTCATCTGTTGAAATGCACATTTATTTATTTCCCAGCAGTTTTATTTAAACCACTTACTTAAAGACCACACAGTTAATTATTTAATTATTTAATGTAAGTCCAGAAACTGTTTGTATTTACACTTTCAGTAATGTTCAGTAAAAAAGCAGGCTTATCACAATAATATCAAAGTAATATCACATTATTATCACATTAATATCACAGTAATATCACATTATTATCACATTACTATCACATTATTATCACATTGTTATCCCATTATAATATTAATATCACAGTATTATCACATTAATATCACATTAGTATCACATCATTATCACGTTATCATCACATTAATATCACATTACTATCACATTAATATCACAGTAATATCACATTAGTATCACATTATCATCACATTATTATCACATTATCACATTGTTATCACATTATAATATTAATATCACAGTATTTATCACATTACTATCACATCATTATCACATCATCACATTATTATCACATTACTATCACATTAGTATCACATCATTATCACATTATCATCACATTAATATCACAGTAATATCACATTAGTATCACATCATTATCACATTATTATCACATTAATATTTAGTCACTACATTGTGCAGAGCAGACTTAGTTAAGAAGTTCTCAGGGTGTCCTTAAGGAATCAGAGCTGATTTGACTAACAGAAACAAAGCAGCCCATGAGGTGGAACATCCAGTGTTCTGTTATCTGTGAGCACAGGCTAAAGGCTGAATAAGACAGGAGCAGCGGAGCTTCGTATGATCGACACTAACGTATGAACTCATATTGTAGTATATGAAGATGAAGATATTCATGTATTTGTTATGAAGCTGTATCAAACTGCTGCAGGCTCACGGCTGGTACGTTAGCTTGTGTCTGGGGTAAAGATGGGCGATGTGGCGAAATATCTCATGATACTTCAGGAAGTTTTCTTATGATTTGAAATGTGTCACAACAGACGTGGCGTCAGGTTTGATAAAGACTGTCAGAAACAGTCTTTCAGTTGGTGTTCAGCATTTCACTCAGAGCTGCACTAAACCCACTTCAGCTCTCTTTAATATTCATGACATGCTGAAAAAGTGATGTCATTCATCAGGATAATAATAAATATTGTCATATTGTCCAGCTTCTCGTGTCAGATTGGGACACTGTAGAGCAGCTTTTGTTGGAAATATTCGTGTTTTTCAGTTAGTAGTTTTGCTGTTTGGAAGTTTTGTGAATTGAAAAATGGTTAAAATGCCTTAACTTTTATTTTTAGATTCTTTATTGATCCTGAAGGGATGAAGCTGGCTCACATTGTTTACATTATAAGATCTCCACACTGACTGGCTGAAACCATCCCAGTTAGTTAAGCTGACCACTGGACTGAAAAACGTCCCATTCCATTATTCTCTGGTCTACGGTTTTACACCAGATAGCGCTGCTCTGTGGTTCTGGGAGAGGTTCTGTGTAATAACTGGAGCTGAGCTGTGAGTCTGCAGACTGACTAACAGACAGACAGGAGTACTCCGGGGACGAGGGGGAGTCGTCCTGGCCCGCCTCTGAGGCTGAAATAAGGGAGTGATGCGGAAACGCCGCCCAGCATATTTATTAACGCAGCCTTTAGACCTCAGACGGGCTTTTATCTTCTTTATCAGACTGATTTGCATATTTGATTGAGAGGATGAAACCAGGAGGAGAACTCATTAACTCAGACCAGAACCCGTGAAAAAGGTGCTTTTTCAAGGGTTTCTTAGTAAAGGCAGTGCATTTATTTGGATTCTTGGTTCTATTTAGAACCGTTTTTGTGAGAATGTTTTGCGCAGGGTTCTGCATAGCAAGGAAAAAAGGTTCTGCTGTTGTGATGATGTCAAGCTTGCATGGGACCCTTTCTTCCCTTTTAAAGCAGTATAAGGAACCCACTGTAATGACGCTGAAACAGGTGTTCTTTGTTCTCTGTTTTCATATGAGTTAGTCCAGCTGCAGAATTCTGAGTCTGTCATTTGTGGTTCTAGGTAATGCACGGAATAACACAGCACAGCAGACCATCATCAGCTTCTCAGCATCTTACAGACTGAGAGAGGATCTGTGATGGTTCTCAAATGAAAGAGTGCTGTTTTTAGAACATATGGTTCTAAATAGAACCATTGCTTTTACTAAAGAACCCTTGAAGAGCCAACTTTTTTACATATACAACACATTCTCCATCTATCTGAAGAACTTGGGAGCTACTGCATTAAACAATTGACCACCCATAGAAACCAATTTAAATGTAGGAACATGAAGGAGGCCTAGATTTTGTGATCTCAAAGTACTGGATGGGACATATAGATGAAGAAGCTCTGCCAAGTATTGGGGAGCCAGGCTGTGCAGAGCTTTATATGTTATAAGGAGAACTTTGTACTGAATATGGAATGGAATGGGCAACCAATGAAGACTCTGAAGGACAGGGGTGATGTGGTCATTATTTTTTGAAAAGGTGACGATCCTAGCAGCAGCATTTTGAACATACTGTAACCTAGTGAGGGTTTTGACAGGGAGGCCAGAAAAGAGAACCGTGTAGTCGTCCAGCCGTGACGTCACTGACGCATGCACAAGCGTTTCTACATCGGCTTGGCTGAGAAATGATCGGAGATGAGAAATATTGCGAAGATGGAAAAACGCTGTCTTAACAACGGAGTTGATGTGGATGTCAAAAGAGAGTGTAGGATCAAAGATACCTCTGAGGTTGTGGATGTGGGGAGAAGGTGTTACTAGAATCCCATCGATATTGATTCCAAGGACAGATGAGCTAGATATAAGTGACTTAGAGCCAATTAAAAGCAACTCAGTTTTGCTGGCATTCAGTTTTAAAAAGTTCAAACTCATCCATGGATACAGTCAGATAGAGCAGGTGGTGGTGTAGTCTGAACAGGGCTAATGCTAACATAGATCTGAGTGTCGTCTGTGTAACAATGAAAACTTAAACCATGAAGGCGTATTATTTGCCCAAGTGGCAGTATGTAAATAGTGAAGAGCAATGGACCTAAAACTGAGCCCTGTGGAACACCCTTAGTCGCAGATACCATAGAAGATTTATTGTTCTGAATAGCTACAAATTGATGTCTGTCACTGAGAAAACAGTATTGTTTACAAATATTACTGTTGAAATATTTCATTTTTAAATGATAGAAGCTTCCGGTCTTTACATACATAACAATGTGCTTTTATTCCAGCTGAACACGAAGCTCAATTAAAGTCCTTCCCAACCCAGAAGTCAAATGGACGCACCCAGAGGTGATGAGTCGCTGAGCGGTGGAGCGACGTGTGGAGCTTAAACCATATTTACTGACCGTTAAACAGTAGAAAGGAAAGCACATGCTGTCGGACACTGAGTACACGAGGCGTAACAGGATGGCATCAGTGCGCAGACATAAACGCTCGGATTTCAGATTCAGTGCCTCTGCTCAACTTCAGGTTTCTGTGTTTATTTATTTATACAGCACAGTTCATTCACAAAGGCAACTCAACGTGCTTCACACTAATAAAAGAGAAATAATACAGACGTAGAAACAGTACACACTTGATCAGATTAGATCAGAGGAGATAACACATGATTCAGGTAAGAGGGTGAAGACTGTGGTGATGGAGTGAAGTGTGAGGAGTGAGGTGAAAAGGGTTAAGTCTGGATTTAAGAACATCTAGTTTTGGGGCGTAGAAGCTAAAAGCTGCTCGTCCATGTAAGGTGTTCACCCTGGGGACGGCTGAGTGGTTTCTGATGACCTTTGAGTTCTACTGGGCCTTTGTTGACTTCAGAGAAACAGGATGATCCTAAACCATTTAGCGGTTTATAGACGTGTAATAACATTGTGTGCTCAGCTCTGTAAGACACCGGAAGCTGGAGAAGACGTTTGAGCTCTGGGTTAAACCGTTTGGAGGAAAGAAAGTTTCTAAGCTGTTCTTTCTGCTGATGTAAACACACTCAGGCCAGGCTGCTCTCAGAACTGCACTTGTGTATAAAATACTGAAGATTTACATAAATATGTCACCAATTATGACACATAGCTGCAGATAGTCGTGTCATCATAGTGGTTGTTTATACAGTGACATTTTAACCTTCCAGTGGTTTCCACACTCTGATCTGCAGAAGATGTGTTTGGTGCCACCTGCTGGTCACGCAGCCTCTTTCTGAATTTGTCTGGATGCAGTTTTTTTCAGTAAATGTGTGTATTTTAATATGAAAAAGAGAAAAACATGCTGCTCTATGAGATTTACAGTATAATATTCATATGTTTAAAAGGTCTGAATGAAAATATAAGAATACTGCAGGGTGATTCCACCATTCAGCTACCGCTGATATTACTTTAAAGGGGACATCCACCCATTTTCCAAAATCCACCCCCTCATAATTCAGTGTTTAAGGTGTTTTAGTGTGAAATGGTTCACTGTACAGTGTCCAAACTGCACCCTATTCACTATGTAGTGCACTATTGTGGGTCCTGGCATTTTGTAGTGGTGTCCAATCAAACAGTTGCTCAAACAATCCCACAATGCACTGCAAAAAGTAGTGTACAAGCGATGTACCCCAGGGAACAGGGGATACCCAAAATGCACTGCGTCATTTGTAAGTAATGAGCAAACCTGTATGAAGTCTGACATTGTTTATTATTATTTTCCTGTCACGGTTCTCATGGTTCTTTCTGTGGTGATCTAGATATTTGGATGTAGGATGAACAGATTAGACAGACAGACTCAGACTCTTTACAGTGGTGGTGATGGGAACCAGGGGTCGCCCTGACTACAACACAGATATAGACAGTTTATTTACCATCCAGAACCACCAGAGAACCTACACGAGTCTTCTGAGTTTATATGGAATGTTGATGGAAAATAGTGGAAAATCTGGAATAATAAGTTTTCTTTGGGGACTATTTTGCCGCACAGCGCCCTGCATGTCTCCCTCCACCATGAATAGAGTTTAAGTTCTCTAAACTAAACATAAAACAGCGTCTCAGTCATCAGGCAGTGAATTCAGAACCATTTCATGTAGGAACTTTCTGTGAGGAGCTTTTAGAGGTGGACGTCTGGTTCCTATCACCACCACTGTGACTCTGTTTACGCCTTAACTGTGTATGTAAAGGTTTAAGACATTTTACATGTGAGTAGTGTGTCCTTCACAACATGCTGTGTTCTTGTTTCAGCTAAAATCATTTAAACAGTAATAAAACCTTTCAGCACTTGGAATAACTGCACTCTACCATCAGAGATAATCATCATAATCAATCAAATCTCAGGCTTATCACATACTAAGACTTATTATTCAGTAAGTACAGGGACTTCAGTGCAGACTGGCTGAGCTGTTCTTATGTGATAGCAGTGTGGATTAAAACTTGGGGCTTGCTGGTGACAGTCATTTATAAGTGGTAGGTTGATGTAAACGCTGTAAACTCGGTACAGATCTATGCTGTTGAACAGATGAGCTTCCCGACATAAATACATCAAAATAAACAGTAAACAACATAAACATATAACAGCATAAACAGGTTCAAACACTGACATGTTTTCTTTAGCGTTTCATTTTAGACCAAAAGGGGAAAAACCTTCTCAGCCTCAGACGGCAGAACCTAGCTGCTGCACCAAAGTGGAACGGAAGATTCCAGTTAGAGGCCCAGTTTCAGCCCCGGACACTCTTACAATGACGGTTCTGAAAGACAGTGGTTCCATATAGAACCATGAACACTTAAAGAGCCATTTAAAGGGTTCTCTGCATGGTGAAATGGTTCTTCAGATTGATGGAGAATGTGTTATATATGGTTCTATATGGCACCAAAGAGGGTTCTTTTATTGTTACGTTGTCAAATTTGTATACAATAATAGAACCCTTTGTGGTGCTATATAGAACCAATTATAACGCATTTCCATCAGTCTGAGGAATCTTTTTAAGAGTGCACTAAACGTGTAAATAAATAAGACATATTTCTGTCCGTGATGCTTGTGTAAAGTTTCACAGCAAACTTTAGTCACTGTCCCTGTTGAGCCGTTCTGCCGGTCAGTGCTAACCTGTGTGATTGTGTGTGTGTGCAGGTAGAATGCTGCGTTACCGTGTGCCCACGCCTGCCGTGGTGACCCTGCTGCTTCTGCAGGTCATTGCCATGGTGCTGTTTGTGAGCTGGTACGGCCGCATCGGGCAGCAGGACTCGCCCCCATCTCAGAGGAAGGTGCATGTTCTCCTGCTGTCGTCATGGCGATCAGGCTCCTCCTTCCTGGGCCAGGTGTTCAGCCAGCACCCCTCGGTTTTTTACCTGATGGAGCCGGCGTGGCACGTGTGGACTGTTCTGCGGCGGCCTGGCGCGCGTGGGCTGCGGATGGCGGTCAGAGATCTGGTGCGCAGCGTATTTCACTGTGACCTCTCCGTGATGGACGCCTACATGCCCCCCAACTACAACGTTTCTCAGGTCAGTAGCTATGTGTCCCTCAGCTCTCAGCACAAAGTGATGTTCACAATTTTATTTCCATCAAACTTGAAGCTTGAAGCCTGCGAGAGACTTGAGTTGCATAATGTAAAGTGTCCTGCAACTCGTTTGAGACTCAGCCACAACAACTGCAGTCAAAATTCTGTGAACGACATCATTTCTAACAGCTGATTTCGGCGGATCACTGAACAAGAAAATAAAACAGAAATAAAACAGGTTTATTGGATGCTTAAAAATTCTAATTCGGCTTGTTGGTGGTTTTTCATTTTGCCCATTTTTTAAGCCATGATAGCAAATATCTCTGTAACAGCTAAGAGCTGTTTACATGGCTGCTTCCCGCAGTCTTTATCCTCCTTTAGCTGCTGATATCAAGATCCACCTAGATGATTCATGTTCTCTCTTGACACCCTGATATTTGGGGAGCTCAGATTAATTCCCACAGAAGAGAAGACAGAGGCTTGACACTGTAACAACAGAAGAACCTGTTTAGTCAAAGATAGAACCATTTTCAACAAGGTTCTATATAGACAACATATTCTTCATCAACCTGAAGATCCTTTTCATGACCCTTTAATCGTGCAAATCATGGTTCTGTATAGTATCGCTGTCTTTTTTAGGGTGCAACACATCAACAGTGTTGATAACAGACAATACAGTAAAAGTCACTGCTCTGGTGATTTGATTATTGCGCTCTTTCTAATTGCAATTTGCAATTTAATAAAAACTGATAAATTTTTCAGCCCTAAACCTAAATAACAGGAAGCTTGTGTTTATTTTTATTATTATTTATTTTATAGTATTGTAGCATTTTCCGCTATTAAAGGAGGCACAGCTGACACATGAGTGGTTGTTAGGAGCTGTAGTTTTTAGAACCACAGCCATGCCATACAATACAGAGTTTGGTGTATCAGTTCACCCTGAGCCTTGCTTTGTCTTCTCCCTCTGCCGTCAGAGACAGACTGACCAACACCAAAGTCTTTTAATTCAGCAGCCATCTATGCAACACCGCCCGGCAGTTATTTCCAGCCATACAAGACCAGACTCCTCTCTCTGAATGAGGAGAGACCAAAATACTCCAGACTGAAGGATGAATTGACCGTTTAAAACACATATTTGAAATCACTGATAAAATCTGACAAAAATGTCATAAATAATTTGCAGCGTTTGGCTCAATAATATATAAAAAACATGATATTTTGGGTTGTTCTGGTTGCTGGGCTTGCACAGATCTCAGCGAAGAGGAGGGCTTTCCCCAATTGTGGTGTAACCAGTGAGCTGATTGACTCTTATTATTGAAAGACGGGACTTTCTCCGCAAAACGGATGTGTTATGAGCTTTACCGCTCATATTTCAACCAGTGACCATCTCTTCATTAATAACGTCTCTGCTAGAACTATCTAATCTAATCTAACAGAACACAGCCGGCGTGCTAGCCCTGCCTTCAAAATAAGAGTCCTTTTAGAACAACCCAGAAAATAAATGCTGCAGCACTAATACTCCAAACCTGTCTTGCAAAACCTTTTGAACGCACTGCTGTATGATTATTCCTCTGTCCGACCTGCTCTGTGACAGACACCGTTTCTGTGCCATGTGGAGCTCTTTCCATTCAGAGCGTCTGCTTGTCTCTCTGTAAGAGCTGAAAAGTGAAAGTATTTCCTTTTAAAATTCCTGCTACTGCTTGCTGTTTGGGTTTGTCTGTGTTTTGGAGGGAAGTGTGTGTCATGGCACTAAATTTGTGTGTAAATGCTTTCACCACCTCCTAAAGCAACCAAAGGGTGTACGTTTTCACATTTCAGGCAACAACAAACAATTTTTCCATCATTCTATCCACAAAATGTTACTGATGATTTTTCCACAGCCCAGATCACCAGACATTAGAGGTGAAAAAAGCTATTTTGTTGAAAAAAGTGCTTCAAATGGACATGCAGCTGCAGTTGCAGTTCAGTACTGGGGATGTGCTGACCGGCAGAGGTTCACACTGTTCTCTACCCCAGAGATCAGGAACACCTGATCCAGACCAGTAAAGTAACTGAAGAAAATCAGATTGTGTCTGTAACTGTTTCAGTGGTTTTCTTGTTCTTGAGTAATCATATAATGGGGAAAATGTGATTCTGCCTCCAGGATTTGAGGGTGAATCCGCTAACTCTCTGCTCTTCTCTGTCTCAGGTGTTCATGTGGAGCCACAGCAGAGCGCTCTGCTCACCCCCAGCCTGCCCACTGACGCCGCGGGACCAGATCAGCGAGGAGCCGAAGTGTAAACTACATTGTGACACAATGGGGCTGCAGCGGGCTGAGGAGGCGTGTCACTCCTACAGCCACGTGGTGCTCAAGGAGGTGCGCTTCTTTGAGCTGGAATCCCTCTATCCGCTGCTGAGGGACCCCTCGCTGGACCTGAGGATCATCCACCTGGTGCGAGATCCCCGGGCTGTCATGAACTCACGAGACCAGGCTATAAAGGCTCTGGTGCAGGACAGTGCCCTGGTTCTGGAGCAGGAGGGCAACATGCCACCTGACGGCCAGCTGAGGGTGATGCAGGAAATCTGCCGCAGCCACGTGAGAATTCACGAGACCGGAAACCTGAAACCACCCGATTTCCTCAGAGGACGGTACAGGCTGGTCCGGTACGAGGACCTGGTCAGGGACCCGCTGACCGCGATCAAAAACATATACGACTTTGTGGGGCTGGAGATGACCGAGAACTTAGAAATGTGGATTTACCGCATTACGCATGGGACAGGCAAAGGAACCAGGAAAGATGCGTTTAAAATTACTTCACGGAACGCCGAGGACGTTTCCTTGGCCTGGAGAACTTCCTTACCGTACACCAAGGTCAAACAAATACAGGAGGTATGCAAAGGAGCCATGACCCTGCTGGGCTATCATCTAGTGGAGAGTGAAACAGAACAGAAGCAGCTGGATTTGGACCTGACGGCGCGGAGACAGCACCACCAGTTCACCTGGAAGGTTCCCTCAAAATCTACTGGCTCTGCTAAAGCAGGATAACGCTCGCCCAAACGGGATCAAACCTCTAAGGACAAATAGTCTCCAAAGTGGCCAGGAGACGCCTGTGAACACACTGTTACGAACAAGACTGGATTTTAGCCCTATTTTTATCAAATAAAAAAAAAAGAATGCAGATATATTTACACACACTCACACTCACTCACACACACTCACTCACACACACACACATGTATGGTTCAGCCCTCCTCTAACTCCTAACTGAATAAATATTTATTGAAAGTTAGTTTAACAGGCCCTCAGATTTTTGTTTGGGCAAAGTTGGATCATTTAGAGAGTTTAGGAATATCTGACGAATGTAAAATATGTAATTTATTTTTGAGCTCTTTTATTTTGAAGATCTTTTATTTTGAAGTCTGCTTTAGGAGCCAATGTGCCTCAGATCACCCCATATATTATAAAAAATGTTTCCAATTTACAGATTTGCTTAAAACTTTCAGGGCGTAATGTGACTGTGCTCATTAGACAGTGTGCAGAATTTCAGGCACATGTCTTCTTTAGTTTCTCAGATATGGAATCAGACATGGACTTCATTTTGCCTTCAAATGAATGATATAAAAAAGTAAAAAGGTACAAACTTTGACAGAAGATACAGACATCACTGTTTACCATTTTATACCTTATTGTAAATGTGGAGTTTGAATTTGAGTCACAAAGAATATGAAAATTGCAGACGTGCTACGTTGTGTACAAATACAGGCCTGTTATGACATTCAGATCTCCAGCGCGGGGCTGGAGATGAAGTGTGTTTTATAGCACACCATAAAATAACTGCAGCAGCTGGTTTATATGATCTAAACATCTTCTTCTAAACAGGGTTCTTTAGTAAAGACAGTGTTTCTGTATAGAACTGTGAACACTTAAAGAACCCTTTCCGTACCTAAATGGCTCTCTGCATGGTGAATAGTTCTTTAGATTGGTGGACAATGTGCTGTAGATGGTTCTATACAAATCCTTTCCTTTGGAAATTGTTCTATATAGCACAAAAGAGTTCTGCTATTGTTACAAGCTTGATATACAGAACCATTTACAACACATTCTCCATCAGTCTGAAGAACCGTTTCACCATGCAGAGAAACATTCAAGCATGCGAATTGTTCTTCGTGTGTTCATGGTTCTTCATAGAAGTATTGTCTTTAGAGAACCATCATTTTTTAGAGTGTATTAGGTACTAAAATTCCAGTTGTGATATCAAATCCATATTTGGTGCAGTTGTTTATTAAAACGTGCTGTTTCCAGTGGCGGCGATGACTTTATGATAGATGTGTGTAATGTGCCTTTGATTTGTAGCTGTTTAAAGATGCAGTTGTTTGAAATTTTGCTGGCTCATTAATCAGCTTGTATTATTTCATCACTAACATCTAATTGCCATCGGAATGTTGTGATATAAGTAATAAATACCAAAATCTGAATTATGTTTTGTGCTTCAGTGTTGAGATATTAGAGGTCCAAAGCTGTTTCAATAAACAAAAACACAGTTTGTTCTTCTACATTTTCAGGAAGCATCTGTATTTCCCCCATTTTTGTTGTTAAACACACCTTGACCCACTGGATAATGTCTGGAAATTGACATTTACATTTATGGCATTTTGCTGACGCTCTTATCCAGAGCGACTTACAACTTGATCATTTTACACAGGGGGGGCAAGGTGGTGTTAAGAGTCTTGCCCAAGGACTCTTATCGGTATAGTGTAGGGTGTTTACCCAGGTGGGGATTGAACCCCAGTCTACAGTGTAGAAGGCAAAGGTGTTAACCACTACACTAACCAACCAACAATGTGGCGCATTTATTACTCTTAGTTAAAAAAATGCACCAGGTAGAAAACAAGGCCACACCCACTTTTACAAAACCGCCTCAAAACATGCCCTTAAATAGTGCAGACAAATAACACTATTCATATAATTCAGCTGGAGGTCTCCTTGATACAGCAAAGCGTTTGGTAGAGTTCATTGTGAAGTTTTTTGACATGCTTTACTCAAATTCTCATCAGTTTTCTTTGGCTTCTTGTAACTTGTTGCTGTGCCAAGAGAAACATGTATCTCCATTGCTGTGGATTTGAAGTTCTCTGCATCATTTGCGTGAAGCTGGTGGCTGTAGTGAGAACTTCATGATGAATGAACCAATAGAATTGCTCTAAAATCACTCTTACTGACTTACATTAAAGGTAAAGAAGGTTTTTGGACTCACATAAATGAAAAGACTAAAATGTATTGCAGAGACAGATTTGGAAAAGACTAAATTTAACAAAATATCTATTATAATAATTAGCTTTAAAACACTGTCTGACAACAGCTCACAGATCATAGAATGAAGAGGCTTCCCTTACAGGTCAGACTTTACTGTGCTGCAGAGCTGATCTTGGGGTGGAGAGAACAGAACTGAGTCGTTTCTTCGTTGGTCTCTTATTTGAGCTTTTTCATGCATTTTAAATGAAGCGATAGTTAAGACCCAGTTCCAGTGTTTTGAATGAGATGTTTTGTCTAAATGTAAACAGGTTTTCATGTAAATACTGAACAGCGTGTTTGTAAACGTCAAAATAGTGGACATTAGTTGCTGTGAAGTATGACGCCATTTGTGCTGTGTCCTCCAGGCCTGGGCGATGACCAAGTATATCATTATTGTGACAAATGTGTCACAATACAACACGATATGCTGCTCTTACCAGGTTGTGTTTATCATCAGAAACTGACATTATAAAGAGGGTAAAATTAGTCAGTTTACCTGGAATTAGTGACAAACATTAAATATAAAATTCTAGAAGCAGCTCATATTTTCACCATTCTGCCACTGCAGTGACTCAGTATTATATTATTTAAGTGATTTTAATTGAAACAGTTAATGTTCAAAAACAGCATTAACTAAAAATAGAATATGAAGCAGGTCTGAGCTGCAGGAGTGTCGGTTGGGGGGACGTGTCATATAATCAATCATATATCATGATAACTGTGTATTAATATGACCCAGACGTAGTACACTATATTAGGTCATGAATATTGAGGGCGATAAGGAAGCGTTTTGTTTTACTTCTGGTTTGAGTAAGTTTTAAACCCTCTTCCTAAATATAAAACAATAAAATGTAAAAAAAAATGTAATTAATAGTTGCAGTGAAGGCCTGTTGACTGACCTTAGACCTGCAGCGAAGCTAAAAGCAAACTGAGTGCATAGATTTATTATTTCCTGAGGGTTTTTGAAAGATGGATGTCAAAAATGGTCTGTTATTTGGCTTTTAGTCACACAAACTGACCCCTGAGTGACTGTACCCATTGTCTTAAAATAGTCTGAGGTGTTTTTTCTTGTTCTTTCTCTTTTGTTGTGGCTTCTTACAAACAAAACCTGAGCCGAATGAACTCAGCCGACTCCTAAACCAGCTCACGGTTACACACGTTCAGAGCCGGACGAACTTCGAAGGTTGAGTCTGAGTCTCCTTATTCATGAAGCCCTAGAAGTCCTGCTGTTTGGCCATAGTGTTTAAATGTCATTACACAATTACATCATTAATTACTTTGCTAATTATGCAGTCTGTGGCATTTTACATTTATATGTATTTAGATAAGCAGTCCATTTAGATAAATAGTCTATTTAGATACATTTATGTCTCATTAGCCTTTTAAAAGCAATAAAGTGACTGTTGTTTATTTTATTTCTGTGATCTGTACTTCAATCTAAAATGATTACATTTATCCTTTAAATGATCATAAGAACACATGAAATCTCTGTATCTACCTTTAATAAGGTGACTCTGAGCTGGTCCACCTCACTGCCATTCTTCTCTATGAAATATATTCATTAAAATCCTCCACCATAATTAACGTCAGATTTCAAAGAGTTGTTTTTCTTCAATGATTCATTAAATTTCATAATAAAAGTCATTCTACGCCTGCGTCCCACAGCCCGGCTACCCGAACCTGCTGCCCCTCATAAAAAACAGAGCATTCCGTTTATTATGACGTAAACAGAAATTTGCATCATCCTGTTGTTTTCTGCAGATTGACCCTCAGAGCGGTCAGTGTTATTCTGTTTTCTCAGCTTACACACAAAACACTGATGAGGCTGCATGACAAGCGCTTGACTATTCAACCCGGTTACTCAAATGATTCAATAAAACAATATGTTTATAGCATGTAAACTATGGGGTCATTAGTAGGTTAGGGAACCGGCCCTGTGACTGGAAGGTCTCCAGTTCGATCCCCGGAGCCAACAGTACATGACTGAGGTGCCCTTGAGCAAGACACCTAACCCCCAACTGCTCCCCTGGCACTGTGGATAGGGCTGCCCACCGCTCCGGGCAAGTGTACGGATGGGTTAAATGCAGAGGTCTAATTTCACAGTGTGCAAACACACTGACAAACGGTTCTAAATTCTAAAAATGTGGAGGTGAAATTTCTAATAAGGGTCTCTTAATCTAGTTAGCATGCGGGCTAACCTCTCCTGAATGCTGCTTACTTTAGACTAAATTCAGATCCTTCCTACACGTTTTTACAATTATTGTTCATTGAAAATGAAATTAACATGGCTTGAAACCAAGATTTTAATGAAAACATTTTGATTTAAACAATTTTTGAGTTTTCCGTCTGCTCTGTGTTCAGCCCTGTTACCCAGAATTCAACCCTGTTATTCAGTCACTGGTGGTGAAAATGGTCTTAAAGTGTTTAATTCAGTAGGTTTTCTTACCAGATGTGTCAATTTGGAAATGTTACAATTACTGACACAAGAAAAATGCACTATTTTTTGTTTAAAGAGAAAAAACTGGGAAGCAATACATGCAAGAAATATGGAAAATATAAGAATTTTTAAAATTATTATTATTATTGTTATTTATTATTTACTTGAAATGTTCTAAAAGCATTTCATGAATGCCGTTATGTATTATTTACATATTTCTTGCTAGAAAAGAATGAACTAAATGAACAGGGGCTCTCAGCTCTTGTGCTGATGTGACAGCGTGAGGTACAGAATTACGCTCTCATTAAACTCTGATTAAGCCTCTCTCAAAAAAAGGTTTGGGTTCTAAAATGAACTTTATCCCCTGAAAGTGGCTTTAAAGTGAAAGGATCAGTGCTTTTGTCACATTATGATGTCTCTTATTGAATTTCGGCCAAAACAAATGAGGCTGTGACTCAAAAATGTCCTAAAATAGACGCGGAAGTCTAAAGTTTTAAAGTTCACACGAGACGAGGAGGGAAGGTGTGGAAACTGGATGCCTGTGACGTTGGAGCTTTTGAAAGCAGTTTAATGACTAACCGAGTTAAAGGAGCACATGTGATATCGGTTTATCATTGAGCTCTGAGAGGGAGCAGTGCCTTCACCTTCCTGGACACCTGAGCAGAGTGGGCAGAACCTCCCAGAACCTCAGCACTCACTTCAGATCTATTCAGGGTTTCAGGCTGTGATCATAAACGAGTCTTAAAGCTTCTATGGATTACAGTGTGATCCATAGAAGAATCATACTGTAAAAACTGCTGGTCAGTCTCTCTACAGAGTCCTGACTATCAGAAGGAATGGAAACTATGTGTCGCAGCACAGCGACAAACACACACACATAATTTTATCAGCTTCACTTACTGTATAGGTCTACATTGTAGTTCTACAGTTACAGACTGTAGTCCATCTGTTTCTCTGATACTTTGTTAGCCCCCTTTTACCCTGTTCTTCAGTGGTCAGGACCCCCATGGACCCTCACAGAGCAGGTACTATTTAGGTAGTGGATCGTTCTCAGCACTGCAGTAACACTGACGTGGTGGTGGTGTGTTAGTGTGTGTTGTGCTGGTGCGAGTGGATCAGACACACTGCTGGAATTTTTAAACACTGTGTCCACTCACTGTCCACTCTATTAGACACTCCTAATAACTCCTGAGTCGATAGCTCATCTGCTGCTGCACAGTTTGTGTTGGTCATCCTCTAGTTCTTCATCAGTGGTCACAGGACGCTGCCCACAGGACGCTGTTGGCTGGATATTTTTAGATGGTGGACTATTCTCAGTCCAGAAGTGACACTGAGGTGTTTAAAAACTCCAGCAGCACTGCTGTGTCTGATCCACTCAGACCAGCGCAACACACACTAACACACCACCACAATGTCAGTGTTATTGCAGTGCTGAGAATGATCCCACCACCCATGGGGTTCATGGGGATGCTGATAGCAGAAATTTGAGGTCAGGACTGGCTCACCTGATCTCTAATGGGCTCTAAAATTGTTTAAATCTTAAAAAGATGGTTCTTGAAAGTAAAGAAAATTGTGCTTAAAGAATCATGAACACCCAAAAAACCTTTTGCCTGATTATAAGGTTCTTTGCATCACAAAAGGGTTCTTCAGATTGATGGAGAATCTGCTGTAGGTGGTTCTACCTACACTAAGTATTCACACACCATCCAAATCATTGAATTCAGGTGTTCCAATCACTCCCATGGCCACAGGTGTATAAAACCAAGCACCTAGGCCTGCAGACTGCTTCTACAGACATTAGTGAAAGAATGGGTTGCTCTCAGGAGCTCAGTGAATTTGAGTGTAGAGAGCTTCATGGAATGGGTTTCCATGGCCGAGCAGCTGCATCTAAGCCTTACATCACCAAGTGCAATGCAAAGCGTGGAATGCAGTGGTGTAAAGTGCTGCCACTGGACTCTAGAGCAGTGGAGACGTGTTCTCTGGAGTGACCAATCATGCTTCTCCATCTGGCAAGCTGATGGATGAGTCTGGGTTTGGCAGTTGCCAGGAGAACAGTACTTGTCTGACTACATTGTGCCCAGTATAAAGTTTGGTGGAGGGGGGATTATGGTGTGGAATTGTTTTTCAGGAGATAGGCTCGGCTTCTGTTCCAGTGAAAGGTGGAAATGCTTCAGCACCAAAAGATTTTGGACAATTTCGTGCTCCCAACTTTGCGGGAACAGTCTGGGGACGGCCCCTTCCTGTTCCAACATGACTCCGCGCCAGTGCACAAAGCAAGGTCTATAAAGACATGGATGAGTGAGTTTGGTGTGGAAGAACTTGACTGGCCTGCATAGAGAACTGACTTCAACCCGATAGAGCACCTTTGGGATGAATTAGAGCGGAGACTATAAGCCAGGCCTTCTCATCCAACATCAGTGTCTGACCTCACAAATGCGCTTCTGGAAGAACAGTCAAAAATTCCCATAAACACACTTCTAACCTTTGTGGAAAGCCTTTCCAGAAGAGTTGAAGCTGTTATAGCTGCAAAGGGTGGGCCGACATCATATTAAACCCTATGGATTAAGAATGGGATGTCACTCAAGTTCATATGCGTGAGAAGCCAGACAACCGAATACATCTGGCAATATAGTGTAGCACAGAAACAGCTCTTCTATCGTCACAAGCTTGACATCATAACGACTGCAGAATCCTTTTTGTTGCTATATAGAATCATAAACATCACATTCATCCATCAATCTGAAGAACCATTTCACCATGCAAGAACTATTTAAGCATGAAAATGCTTCTATATAAAACTCATGGTTCTTAATATAACTATTCCCTTTACTAAAGAACCCTTGAAGAACCATCAAAAAGCAGTGTAGATAAACTTGCCGAGTCAGAACTGCTCACAGTGGTGGTGACAGGAACCAGACGTCCACCTCTAAAAGCTCCTCACAGAAAGTTCCTACATGAAATGGTTCTGAATTCACTGCCTGATGACTGAGACGTTGTTTTATGATAGTTTAGAGAACTTAAACTCCATTCATGGTGGAGGGAGACATGCAGGGCGCTGTGCGGCAAAATAGTCCCCAAAGAAAAATGATTATTCTATATTTTCCACTGTTTTCCATCCTCAACATTCCATATAAGCTCAGAAGACTCATGTAGGTTCTCTGGTGGTTCTGGATGGTAAATAAAATGTCTATATCTGTGTTGTAGTCATGGCAATGCCTGGTTCTTATCACCACCACTGTAAAGACATCTGAACCATTTCACACCAAACCGCTCAGGCGCTCTCTGACTACACCTCACACACAGAATTATGGGTTAATTTCACAAAATGGGTGGAATTCCCCATTCAGGAATGATGTGGCTCCAGACAAAACAGCTGGCGGTTTAGTGAGATACATGCACATCTACTGCCATCTAGTGTTCCTTTGTATCATTACTCTACTCTCCTTTACTCAGATGTGCCCGAGGAACATGATACATTCGTGCTCATCTGAGTATTTTCCAGTGTGAGTACTGAGCACCTTATTCTAAGCAGATGCCACACTGGTGTCAGAAGTGGGATAGTGCACATGCAGAGAGGAGAGGAATGATGTTTCAACAAACTCCAGGCAGACAGCAGAGAAGACTGTTCCCAGTCAAGGACTGTGGAATAGGAAGCAGCATTGCAAGGCCCAGCAGGGCAGCCTGACTGGAGTACGGCAGCTGGTGAGGCCCTGCCGCAGAGCATCGCGTTGACCTGGCTGCGTTGACCACAGCCCTTCAATGAAGATTCAGTGAAGCTATGAGCAGCTGCAGGTGAAACTGAAACAGCGAGCTGCAAGGAATTCTTCTGTGTGTGGAGAGGAGGACAAACAGAAGGATCTTTACATAAAAAACACATTAAAAAAATTGTGTTACTATCCTAGAGATAACAGATTCTTATACCAACATCACGGCATTACTGCTACTGAGAGCTGATTGGTTAGCATTACTGCTTCTGAGAGCTGATTGGTTAGCGTTACTGCTACTGAGAGCTGATTGGTTAACGTTACTGCTACTGAGAGCTGATTGGTTAGTGTTACTGCTACTGAGAGCTGATTGGTTAGTGTTACTGCTACTGAGTGCTGATTGGTTAGCGTTACTGCTACTGACAGCTGATTAGTTAGCATTACTACTACTGAGTGCTGACTGGTTAGCGTTACTGCTACTGAGAGCTGATTGGTTAGCGTTACTGCTACTGAGAGCTGATTGGTTAGTGTTACTGCTACTGAGAGCTGATTGGTTAGTGTTACTGCTACTGAGTGCTGATTGGTTAGCGTTACTGCTACTGACAGCTGATTAGTTAGCATTACTACTACTGAGTGCTGATTGGTTAACGTTACTGCTACTGAGAGCTGATTGGTTAGCATTACTACTACTGAGGGCTGATTGGTTAACGTTACTGCTACTGAGAGCTGATTGGTTAGCATTACTACTACTGAGGGCTGATTGGTTAACATTACTGCTACTGAGAGCTGATTGCTCAGCGTTACTGCTACTGAGCCAAGATTGGTTAGCGTTACTGCTACTGAGTGCTGATTGGTTAGTGTTACTGCTACTGAGCGCTGATTGGTTAGCGTTACTGCTACTGAGTGCTGATTGGTTAGCTTTACTGATACTGAGCGCTGATTGGTTAGCGTTACTGATACTGAGAGTTAATTGGTTAGCGTTACAACTACTGAGTGCTGATTGGTTAGCGTTGTTGATACTGAGAGCTAATTGGTTAGCGTTACTGCTACTGAGTGCTGATTGGTTAGTGTTACTGCTACTGAGAGCTGATTGGTTAGCGTTACTGCTACTGAGAGCTGATTGGTTAGTGTTACTGCTACTGAGAGCTGATTGGTTAGTGTTACTGCTACTGAGTGCTGATTGGTTAGCGTTACTGCTACTGACAGCTGATTAGTTAGCATTACTACTACTGAGTGCTGATTGGTTAACGTTACTGCTACTGAGAGCTGATTGGTTAGCATTACTACTACTGAGGGCTGATTGGTTAACATTACTGCTACTGAGAGCTGATTGCTCAGCGTTACTGCTACTGAGCCAAGATTGGTTAGCGTTACTGCTACTGAGTGCTGATTGGTTAGCGTTACTGCTACTGAGCGCTGATTGGTTAGCGTTACTGCTACTGAGTGCTGATTGGTTAGCTTTACTGATACTGAGTGCTGATTGGTTAGCGTTGTTGATACTGAGAGCTAATTGGTTAGCGTTACTGCTACTGAGTGCTGATTGGTTAGCGTTACTGCTACTGAGCGCTGATTGGTTAACGTTACTGCTACTGAGAGCTGATTGGTTAGTGTTACTGCTACTGAGAGCTGATTGGTTAGTGTTACTGCTACTGACAGCTGATTAGTTACCATTACTACTACTGAGAGCTGATTGGTTAGCATTACTACTACTGAGGGCTGATTGGTTAACATTACAACTGCTGAGTGCTGATTGGTTAGCATTACTGCTACTGAGAGCTGATTGGTTAGCGTTACTGCTACTGAGAGCTGATTGATTAGCATTACTGCTATTGAGCGCTGATTGGTTCTTTTGTCAATGCTAATCAAATCAATAAGTGTTTTGTACCGAATTTGTGATGAATGTTAATCAGTTCTTCTACTTTTCCCAGGTTAAAAACTTTTAATAATATTTTTATCCTTTCATTTCATTTAATCTGCAGGTCTATCCCGCCTGTCTGTGGGGGTTCGATCCCCAGCCCCCTTCCCTCTCACCCCGCCGCCGGTGTGATTGATTGATCGGCAGATGGCGTCATGATGCGGCTCGCGCTGCTGGTTTCAGTTTCCGCCCCTGCCTCGCTCAGGCCACGCCCTCTCTCTCTCCCTCTCCGCATTCCGCTCATGACGTAATGAGAGCGGTGCCGTCGCGCGACCCGTGCTGCGTGCGCGTTTTGTGGTGGTTGAGATGGGAGGCAGCGCGCGCGGACCCGGACCTACATGGCGGGATCAGCAGCGCGCGGCGCGGACACGCGTGAGTCGTGCAGCGGGCGCGCGGAGCCGCTAAGTCTGCTGGAGGTGCTGCGGAGCTACGAGCAGCCCATCAATGAGGAGCAGGCATGGGCGGTGGGCTTCCAGAGCTGCAGGGGGCTGCAGGAGCGAGGCTGCGCGGGGCTCGAGCTGAAGGGCCCCGCGTCCATCCTGCTGCACCGGGACGGCGCCGTCACACTGCGGCCGGACAGCGACGGCAACACCGGTGAGACGCACAGCACGCGCGCTCACAGCACACCATTACATCAAGGACACTGCAGGCGCGAGGGGCTGTTTGTGTTTATAAACACTAGATATTTATTATTCTGTGTATATTAACACTCAGCAGCTGTTTGTGTTTATAAACATTAGATATTTATTATTCTATGTATATTAACACTCAGCAGCTGTTTGTGTTTATAAACACTAGATATTTATTATTCTATGTATATTAACACTCAGCAGCTGTTTGTGTTTATAAACACTAGATATTTATTATTCTATGTATATTAACACTCAGCAGCTGTTTGTGTTTATAAACATTAGATATTTATTATTCTCTATATATTAACGCTCAGCAGCTGTTTGTGTTTATAAACACGTAGATATTTATTATTTTATGTATATTAATACTCAGCAGCTGTTTGTGTTTATAAACACGTAGATATTTATTATTTTATGTATATTAATACTCAGCAGCTGTTTGTGTTTATAAACACTAGATATTTATTATTCTATGTATATTAACACTCAGCAGCTGTTTGTGTTTATAAACATTAGATATTTATTATTCTATATATATATTAACGCTCAGCAGCTGTTTGTGTTTATAAACACTTAGATATTTATTATTCTATGTATATTAACACTCAGCAGCTGTTTGTGTTTATAAACACTAGATATTTATTATTCTATGTATATTAACACTCAGCAGCTGTTTGTGTTCATAAACACTAGATATTTATTATTCTATGTATATTAACACTCAGCAGCTGTTTGTGTTTATAAACATTAGATATTTATTATTCTATATATATTAACACTCAGTAGCTGTTTGTGTTTATAAACACTTAGATATTTATTATTCTATATATATTAACGCTCAGCAGCTGTTTGTGTTTATAAACACTTAGATATTTATTATTCTATGTATATTAACACTCAGCAGCTGTTTGTGTTTATAAACACTTAGATATTTATTATTCTGTGTATATTAACACTCAGCAGCTGTTTGTGTTTATAAACATTAGATATTTATTATTCTATGTATATTAACGCTCAGCAGCTGTTTGTGTTTATAAACACTTAGATATTTATTATTCTATGAATGTTAACAGTCAGCAGCTGTTTGTGTTTATAAACACTTAGATATTTATTATTCTATGTATATTAACGCTCAGCAGCTGTTTGTGTTTATAAACATTAGACATTTATTATTCTATGTATATTAACACTCAGCAGCTGTTTGTGTTTATAAACATTAGATGTTTATTATTCTATGAATGTTAACACTCAGCAGCTGTTTGTGTTTATAAACATTAGATGTTTATTATTCTATGAATGTTAACACTCAGCAGCTGTTTGTGTTTATAAACATTAGATGTTTATTATTCTATGTATATTAACACTCAGCAGCTGTTTGTGTTTATAAACATTAGATGTTTGTTATTCTATGAATGTTAATACTCAGCAGCTGTTTGTGTTTATAAACATTAGATGTTTATTATTCTATGTATATTAACGCTCAGCAGCTGTTTGTGTTTATAAACATTAGATGTTTATTATTCTGTGTATATTAACACTCAGCAGCTGTTTGTGTTTATAAACACTAGATATTTATTATTCTATGTATATTAACACTCAGCAGCTGTTTGTGTTCATAAACATTGGATATTTATTATTCTGTGTATATTAACACTCAGCAGCTGTTTGTGTTTATAAACATTAGATATGTATTATTCTATATATAAACACTCAGCAGCTGTTTGTGTTCATAAACACTTAGATATTTATTATTCTATGTATATTAACACTCAGCAGCTGTTTGTGTTTATAAACACTTAGATATTTTTCTGCACATTAATTTTCAGCAGCTGCTTGTTTGTATTTGAAACAGGCAGATGTTTATTTTTGTTTATATTGACACTCAGCAGCTGTTTGTATTCATGTGTATTCACTCATTTGTTATTGTTATTTACCTTTATGACCACATAAACACCGCTTGTTTACTTTTTGCTGTTTTTATTAACAGCTAATTGTTATTCATCCTTTATGTTTGTGAATATGCAGCTGTTTGTTTGTGATTTATGCAGCTTGTTAATTGTTTGTTGTTTATTTTTGTGGCCCTATGTTCTTCACTGGGCTGATGGTGATGTTTTTTTCTTTTGGTTCTGCTCGTCTCGGTGCTGCTGGACGTGAATGATCCTGAAATTGATCAATTATTCATGCTGTGCAGCCGCACAATGACCTGCAGTTCTGCCAGAGCAGGACGCGCTCAGCTAAGCCAGAACCAGAACCAGCTTTAGATCACACAGGAACCAGAGCAGAACTCATTCAGAGAGGAACCAGAGCAGAAATCATTCAGAGAGGAACCCGAGCAGAACTCATCCAGAGAGGAACCAGAGCAGAACTAATTCAGTGAGGACCCAGAGCAGAACTCATTCAGAGAGGAACCAGAGCAGAACTCATTCAGAGAGTACCCCCAGGCAGAACTCATTCAGAGAGGAACCAGAGCAGAACCAGCAAACCAGCTTCAGATCAAAGCGAAACCAGAGCGAAACCAGCAAACCAGCTTCAGATCAGAGAGGAACCAGAGAAGAACTCATTCAAAGAGGAACCTGAGCAGAACTCAATCAGAGAGAAACCAGAGCAGAACTCATTCAGAGAGGAACCAGAGCAGAATGCTTTCAGAGAGGAACCCAGAGCAGAACTCATTCAGAGAGGAACCAGAGCAGAATCAGCAAACCAGCTTCAGATCAGAGAGGAACCAGAGCAGAACTCATTCAGAGAGGAACCAAACCAGACCTGGTAGGTGAGAAGGCAGATCTGAGCTGAGAGCTTTGACCTGATTTGGTTCTGACAGAGCGCTTACGGTTCTGCCGTACCCTCTAAAGTGTTTACAGAAGCGTTTACTGGAGGTGAGTAAGTGTCCGTCCACAGCGCTGACCGATTAGATCATCAGATACATATCACAGCAGTGAAGCCGGACGTGTTTAGGGTTAATTCACGCTGGAGAATGTTCTGCTGGAGAAGGCTGTGGCTGTAAAAGCTGTTGACTCTGCTCGAGTGATCTAATCAACTCACTGCTACGTGGAATTTAAGGAGCCAAAGAACCAGAAACCCTCTTGTCTGGATAACCACGACTAAGCACTTATCCAGAGCGACTTACAAGAGTCTTGTCCAAGGACTCTTATTGATATAGTGTAGGCTGCTGACCCAGGTGGGGGATTGAACCTCAGTCCACAGCATAGAAAGCAGTGGGTGTTACCCACTACACTACACCAACCACTATATACTCACTACACCATACCAACCACTTTATACCCACTACACTATACCAACCACTATATACCCACTAGAGCAACCAACCACTGTATACCCACTACACCATACCTTCCACTGTATACCCACTACACCATACTACACCATACCAACCACTATATACCCACTACACTACACCAACCACTATATACTCACTACACCATATCAACAACTATATACCCACTACACCATACCAACCACTTTATACCCACTACACTACACCAACCACTATATACCCACTACACCATACCAACCATTTTATACCCACTACACTATACCAACCACTATATACCCACTAGAGCAACCAACCACTGTATACCCACTACACCATACCTTCCACTGTATACCCACTACACCATACTACACCATACCAACCACTATATACCCACTACACTATACCAACCACTATGTACCCACTACACCATGTCAACCACTATATAGCCACTACACCATACCAACCACTATATACCCACTTCACCATACCAACCACTATATACCCACTACACTATACCAATCACTATATTCCCACTACACTATACCAACCGCTATATATCCACTACACCACACCAACCACTATATACCCACTTCTCCATACCAACCACTATATACCCACTACACCATATCAACCACTATATACCCACTACACCATACCAACCACTATATACCCACTACACTATACCAATCACTATATACCCACTACACTATACCAACCACTGTATACCTACTACAGTATACCAACCACAATGTACCCACTACACCATACCAGCCACTATATACCCACTACACTATACCAATAACTATATACCTACTGCACTACACCAACCACTATATACCCACTACACTATACCAGCCACACACCTTTAGTACAGAAATATGGATAAAAGTGTAAATATTAATTATGATATAAAGCGTTTAGTGGTTGTTGCTGGACTGGAATGCAGTGATAATAACTGTTGGGTCTCATTTCCCAGCCTGAGTCTCAGATGATATTGACACCTGTGTTTTTGTGTGTCTGAAACTGAGCTGAGAACAATGAAGTTGGCCTGTGTCATAACACAGTTTATTGGTTTGGTGTCGCTGAGGATCTCCAGAGCCAGAGCAGTAGGGGAAGTACAGTGCTGCTGAAGTTTGGGAACTCTTTATTATTCATTCATTTCACATAAATGTGACCTAAAATATGATCAGCTCTTCATTTAACTCAAAACAATATATAAATAGAACTAAGAGAACAAAATACACTACTTTCCAAACCCGCTGCAGCAGCATCAGCAGCTGTAAACTCTTTGATGCCGTTTCACAAGTCTGCAATTTCCATGCCGGTTTCCGGCATGACGGTCAGTCCTTAGTGATTTCCTGAGTGTCCGTTGGTCAGTTTCACACAGACTGTAGATGGACACATGAATCCACTGGTTCCATGCAGTGAGAGGCAGATGACGTGTATCTCAGCCCCTCTTCATAGGCTCATAACTCCGGATGTGAGTCTCGTATGATCTTCTGATGAGATGGAATGGAAAGGGCAGTTTTACAGATTCAGGAAGGCTTTGAACTGGATTTCTGAGCTGGATCATCATGAAGAGATGTGTTTGTTCACAGTTGCCCCTAGAGACAATTATGTAAATCTGTAATTAGGAAACCTTCAAGAACGGTCTTTTAAGGCCCAGTCCCTTTCCACCCCTTGCCCCAACCACTGAGCCCTCAGCCCTCTGTTCTGCGCGTACAAGTTCGGGGTATAGTGTCCTGATTCTTGTTGAGATAGAGGGGTGGGGTGAAATGTAGGGGCTACATGACCGTACAATCAGAGGTCTTTCAGAGACTCTAAACAGAGAGATATAAGAAAAAAAGAAAGTTGGAGCACAAGAGACCAAAGAAACCCACAAATGTCGGAATTTCCACCTTAAAAATGACAATAACCACAGTATGATCTTAGTTTGATGTGGTTTCAGTGCATTACGATCGATTTTTCTTCATAACAAGCTTAAAACATCGCTAGTACTATGCAAATGTCTCAGTAGCTATCTTGCTAACATTCCCGTTCCACCTTAAATAGTCCAAAGTGCCAGAATGTAACTGCAGCACCATTTAAGGTGGAATGAGAAAATTCAAACAAGAATCTGGTGAATATCTGACTTCACGGGTGGGTGATAAAGAATAATTGCCCCCTTCTTTGAAGGCGTATGATCCCCTAAATATAACTAAAGCCCAGCAGTGAGGAGCTGAACTTTACCCTCCTCTGCTGTCACTGCAGACTGGCCGGGTCGCCTACAGAGCAGCGCTAGTAGTTGTTAATGAAGTGAACCAGAGGTTATTTGAGGGTCCCATTTCAGAGGGAAGATCTCAACCACTACCCCTTATAACCCAGTTCCAGTGGGTTAGGGTGACACTGGAAAACAAGGGGTAGGGGTAAAAAGGAGAACTGGGACTGGGCCTAAGATTGTGGGTTTTGAAATGAAATAGCTGAGTCTGTATCTGAGTCTCGGACCACGTGAACATGACTTTAGAGGCCAGCAGCTCTGTGGACTTTCTCTGTATTGCATACATTAAGTCTGCATGTCTGCTGGTCCAGAGAGGGCATGAGATTTGGCCTGGGTCTGATAGAGTGTATAGAAACATCCGTGTTGGAGAACTCCCTTCACACACACACACACACACACACACACTCTCTCTCTCTCTCTCTCTCTCTCTCTCTCTCTCTCTCACTGTGGTGTGTGGAGGGAAGGGCATGTGCTGGTGGAATATGTTGTTAAGGACTTTGTGTTTGATTATCAGGGAGATTTGTTGACTGGTTTATGGCTGAAGCAGAGACAGAGTGCTGTGGACAGATGGCGGTTAAGAGTGTAATAAACATTGCACTGCGAGTGTGCGATGCACTGTGAGTGTGTTATTGCTGTAGGAAGGTTTTTGCAGTGTTTGCAGTGTTAAATGCTATGAAAGTGTCCTGCAGATGAATCCTCCCTCACCGCTCTCTGATCAGACTCCGGTCTCCTTTACATGCTAACCAGCTGCGCTGAACGTGAGCCGTCTACTGATTACAGTCTGTTGACTAATGCGGTTCTTCTGCACAACGCAGTACTACAGTTCTAACGGTTCTCCAGATCCACAGTTTGGTTCGTACCTCCATATGAGAGCCAAGGTTTGGTTCATACTGGGGCTGAAAGGTGAAACGCTTTTATATTGAAATCACAGTTTTAGAAACAGCAGCTTTCAAATCAGAAGAGCTTCGTTTTCTGCATGATCAAAAAGATTTAAGTTTTAAGAGGAATAGTTTAACCTGAACTACCTGTAGATGAGTTTGACCAATCAGAGGCAGCCAAACCACTAATGTGTTATGACATCACAGCCACAATTACTGGCAGTCCCATACACTACATTCAGGGGTCGAGCCTCAGGCCAGTGTCTGCAACCTCAGCGTTATTATCCATCTTGTGCTAATTAGTCACGGGACACAGAAAGTTGGAAAACAATAAAATAGATGTAATATTTTTTACTAAATATACAGTTTGGCCTAACTTTAGATAACTTTAACTAGTGTTATAGTGTTAATTATGAAACGAAAAATTTGTTTTGTTGCACTAGTAATGTAGTGAGGCTGCAGTGCACTGTTAGAAATAAAGGTTCTGTCCCTCCAAGGTTCTACAGTGGTTCTAAGGTCTGATTATGAAACTTAAATCAGTTTTTCCAGATGAAAAGTTGTTATTTGTACCTTTTCATAACCAAATGTTTTAAAAGAGAATAGTAGAATAAAAGCCTGGAGGAGAGGCGGGGTGTGTGGAGTCAGTACAGCTTAGAACAGATCATTATGGTTCAGTTATGTTCTCTGACTAAAGTGACTGAAATGGACCCCTGAGGATCCCACATCAGTGACAGGAGGGGCACTGACCCAGAGACAGTTTAGGGCCTTTATTTCTGAGAGTGCAGCAGTGGTGGTGCAGCAGGTTGGGGTTCTATCTTTAGCTTGTGGGGTCACTAGTTAATTAGCTTTTTTGTATCTCTGTAATAATAGTTGTCTGACTCCAGTGACGATTGTGTTTGAGTGCTCTGTCGTTTTGCACCGGTACTGGCTCCGCATAGACCGTCTGGCTCGGAATGCTTGGTGGTCAACAAGACCAAGACCCTCCACCCAGTACGATTAACAACTAAGGAAACATTTACAAAACAAGAGTTACAGATGTATTATTATAGTTCACAAAAATCATTATTCCTCCTCTGAGGAACTGGTGTGTTCTGGTCTGTACTGGTGTGTACAGATGTGTACTGGTGTGTACTGGTCTGTACTGGTCTATACTGCTGTGTGTTTGTATGTACTGGTGTGTACTGGTCTGTACTGGTTTGTACTGGTGTGTTCTGTTCTGGTATGTACTGGTGTGTATTGATATGTACTGGTCTGTACTGGTGTGTTCTGGTCTGTACTGTTGTGCTCGGTTCTGTACTGTTATGAACTGGTGTATACTGATGTGTACTGTACTGTACTGGTGTGTATTTGTTTGTGCTGGTGTGTTCTGGTCTGTACCGGTGTGTACTGGTGTGTACTGGTCTGTACTGGTATCTACTGGTCTGTACTGGTGTGTACTGGTCTGTACTAGTGTGTATTGGTCTGTACTGGTCTGTACTGGTGTGTAGTAGTGATTACTGTAAAAATGAACATGTATCCCCAGGCTCCGTGGATAGGGCTGCCCACTGCTCCGGGCAAGTGTGCTCACTGCCCCCTAGTGTGTGTGTTCACTAGCGTGAATGTATGTGGGCGTTTCACTGCACGGATGGGTTAAATGCAGAGGTCTGATTTCACAGTGTGCAAGCACAGTGACAAATGGTTGTAAATTCTAGTGTGTGTTTGGTCAGAATGACCCTCCTGTGCCTCTTACTGCCCCCCCACTCTTGCTTCTTGCTCTTTGGTGCTTTTGCATCCCACGTACAGATTTCCATGGCAACAGATGACAAAGTCTGCCAAGAGAAAGTAGAGAGGAGAGAGAAGTACAGTAAGAAGGAGGGAGAGAGCGAGAGAGAAAATGCAGAGACAGAAGCGAAAAACCAGAGTGAGTGAGTGAGAGAGTGACTGTGATTGAGAGAGTGACAGTGAGTGAGGGAGTGATAGTGAGAGAGAGAGTGACAGTGAGTGAGGGAGTGATAGTGAGCGAGAGAGTGACAGTGAGTGAGGGAGTGATAGTGAGTGAGAGAGTGACAGTGAGTGAGGGAGTGAGTGACAGTGAGTGAGAGAGTGACTGTTAGTGAGTGAGAGAGTGACAGTGAGTGAGTGACGGAGTGAGGGAGTGACAGTGAGTGAGTGACAATGAGTGAGAGAGTGACAGTGAGTGTGAGAGAGAGTGACAGTGAGAGAGAGTGACAGTGAGTGTGACAGAGTGACAATGAGAGAGTGACAGTGAGTGAGAGAGACAGTGAGAGTGACAGTGAGTGAGATAATAACAGTGAGAGAGTGACAGTGAGTGAGAGAGTGACTGTGAATGAGAGAGTGACTGTGAGTGTGAGAGAGAGTGACAGTGAGAGAGTGACAGTCAGTGTGAGAGAGACAGTGAGAGAATGAGAGTGAAAGAGTGACAGTGAGTGAGAGAGTGAATGTGAGTGTGAGAGAGAGTGTGACAGTGAGAGAGAGTGAGCTATTGTAAATCAAAGGTTGAGGGTGATTTTAAGTCTAGATACCTTAAGCCCAAAGTTCAGGCTTATCCAGTAGGAGAGATCAGGAATATTATCATATAATGGATAGTCCTCACTTTCAGTTTAACTGATCCAGCTGCAGAACCCCTGCTCTGACTAACAGAACCAATAGGACCCTAACTAACGAACTAATAAAGCCCTGTAATAATTTCAATAAGACCTTGTAAAGGTACCGATAGTGCCCTGTTATTGTACCAATAGGACTAGTACTGGTAGAACTCTGTAGTAGTACTGATAGGACCTTGGAAAAGTACCAATAGAACGCTGTAACAGTAGAAGAGAATTGAACAGAACAGGTCCAGCGACTCCATGCATTGTGTTTCGGTTTCGTCCTGAAGGCTTTAACTGACGTTCTTCTTTCTCTGTCCTTTCACAGAACAGTACTGTGTGTCAGGGAGGCTCTTTGTCCTTCAGCTGATCTGTTCAGGCTGCTTTATTCAGGGTGGCCTTGTGGAGAGAGAGAGAGAGGGAGGGAGGGCGAGAGAGCCTGTGTTAGAGCTCAGGTTGTGCTGAGGGGCTGTGTTTGGTCTCCTGGGTTTGTTATGTGATCCTTCAGTAACTGGATCTTTCAGCAGCTTCTAATGTAGAAGAGCAGCTTCATCACAATAACATGAAAGCAGCTCAACCTGCACTGCAGCTGAACCGGACTTTCTCAGCCTCACCCCACTGTAGAAATCACGCCCTTTGTAGAAGTTTCCATCAAAAGAGAGACAAAGTAACCTGGACCGCACTGATATATCATCTGTATTAGTATAACATGATGTTGATTTTCAGTTTTAATTTAAAGTGATACGTTTAATGGCATAATTAACCCTCAGGACCTAGAGCCCGCAAAACAAGAGGTCACTTCCAGTCTTCATAACTTCAGAACGGTTTAAGGTGCAAACATGATCCACATATCAGGACGTTCAGCACATTTGACCCCAACTAGTTCAATGTCAACGAGCTGTGGCGTCAGCGTCAGTGAGTAATTCCACTCAGAAAATCGCCTAAAGTGCTGATATTACTGCTCTGCTGTTTGGCCTTCATATTCCAACATGATTCACAATCAGACTCTGACCCACCATCCAGAGTGATTTCATCCACCTGTGACCGTCCATCAGCCGGAGATCAGCTCCAAAATCACCCAAACCCACTTGGTACTGTTATACTACTATTGTTAACAAAGGGTTAAAACAGTGACAAGATTCATACATCAGAGCACTCAGAGGAACCGGCGATCACTAGGCAGAGTGAGAGAAACCAGCTCTAACATCACACAAACCCAGAAATACAGCTCCAAACACACCTGGACCACTGTAAACCTGCTATGAGCTCTGCTTAGCCTTCATTTGGCTACAAAAGGGTTAAAACAGCGACGCAAATCACACATCATGCTGACCACCAGGACTTACTCTGTATGTCCAGAGTGAGATTTTAGACATGATCCAGTGAGTAATCCGGTTCAGAAAAACCACCGTTCAGATCCTGCGTTCACCTCCATTTAAAAGGCCTTTTAAAACCCAGTATAAAACATTCCATCGTATCTCAAACCGTCCTGATTGACTCTGACTCTAACTTTTGTGCTGATAATCAGATATTTACAGCTAAACACTTGTGAAAACCTCTCAGATACAGCCACAATTCCAAAACTGAGACTGCTTAATGAGCAAGACATTGCCCGCTGCGTGGCAGTGACCCTGTTTACAGACAGTGTTTACTTTTTTAATTATTCTTTGTCAGAAACGATGTAATCAAGTCATCAGAGATGATTGAATACCACAGTTTAAGGCATGAAGCTGAAGTTCTTGTTCGTATTCATCAGGTTCTCATGTTCAGTTTTCTTTTCCACCTTAAATGGGGTTGTAACCGCTGCAACAGAAAATTGCAGATGAGGTGGAAGCCGTCATTGACACATTTGAGGTGTGTGTGTGATGATTTAGGCATGTAATTAGCGCCATGCTAATTAGTGGGCTATAAGCTTCCATTGCCTGTTAGCCACATTAGCCTCGTAGCTCCAGTGGGTGCTTTAGACTTCACAGTAACTCTGCTCTGTTCTTCTTCTGCTTTAGCTGATGGAGATGCTGTACCTGCCTCACCTGTCCTCGAGAGCCAGGTGAGTCTGTGTCCTCTTCACCACCCAGACTTACCACACAGTTACTAATGCAGATTTCACTATCGATGTGTCTATAACGTTCATATGATCCGCACAGTCACTCTGACAGACTGTAATACACTACAGGAAGCGTAGGGGGCGATACGGCTTCTACTGTTTCATTTAAAAAGCTCTATAATGTTCATATGATCCACACAGTCACTCTGACAGACTGTAATACACTACAGGAAGCATAGGGGGCGATATGGCTTCTATTGTTTCATTTAAAAAGCTCTATAATGTTCATATGATCCACACAGTCACTCTGACAGACTGTAATACACTACAGGAAGCGTAGGGGGCGATATGGCTTCTATTGTTTCATTTAAAAAGCTCTATAATGTTCATATGATCCACACAGTCACTCTGACAGACTGTAATACACTACAGTAAGCGTTATTTCATTGCACATTACAGTTGTATGCAAAAGTTCAAATTTCATGATTTGCTGATTTTCTAAGTGTAAGTAAGTTAATACGTCCTCTACAGAGACACACTACTGCAGATTTTAATGCACATTTATGTAACGTTGGAGGCCCTGAGGCTGGACAGTGCAAGCTTTTATACAAATCTGATTTCACAGAGTCCAAGAACTGCGTAGCTGAGGTGAGTAGAGTAGAAATGTCTATGATGAAAGAGGAACAATAAAACAAGGGAAAACTGACAGGAGAGAAACAGAACTAAACTCGCAGGAGCAAGAACCAAAATCTCACAACAAGAGGGCAGACCTACAAACAAAACACAGGTGAGACAGATAAGAAGAGGGAGGACAGGGCAGGAGGCGAACAGAAACAGCAACGAAAGCACATGGCTGGAGGGAAGGTAAACAACAGCAGACGTAGGAGCAGAACAAGGATCTTATAGACTACTGTTTATTTATGAGTTTAACAGATAGAACCTAATTTAGCCTATTCAAAAAGCAAATCTGACAAAAATAAAAAAATATGTATTTTATGTATTTATTTTTTTGTAATATGTTAAACTGAACAAAACAATAGAAATTGTGCACTATGTTTTGCAGATAAATGCCATGTTACATTTGTTCTCTGTGCACTTATTTTCACTATTTATTTTAGAAAATCAACAAAACATGTACAGTGAACCAGGGGTGCTCAAACATTTGCTTACAACACTTTAAGAATTGTTTACTGCACAGATAAAACTCTGAATTTGAAGACAGCAGATGATTAGTAGTAGTCAATAGATTAATTAATAGTAGAAATAATGATTAACTGCAGGCTCCACACAGCTGAACTCCTCCACAGCTCTACTGAACAGTACTTGTCTATTTGTCCCTCAGCTGGTCCAGGCTCTGGGTGTGGCCATCTACCGGGCACTGGACTGGGGGCTGGCAGACAGTGAGGAGCGGGAGCTGAGTCCACAACTGGAGAGGCTGATCGAGTGCATGGTGGGCGGGGCGGAGGGCGGAGACTCCAGCGGCTGCAGCAGAAATGCCACAAAGGATGAGGGCTACAGCGGCCCGGAGGAAGAGGAGGAAGAGGATGAAGATGAAGAGGGAAGCATGCGTGCAGTACACACTTTTCGCCAGGTGATGGCACTGTGTGCCCGCAGGCTGCCAAACCCAGCTTTGGCTCCTGAACACTACCAATCAGTGTGCAGGGCTCTGTTTCTGGAAACCCTGGAACTCCAGACCTTCCTCTGCAGGATCAGAGACGCCAAGGAGGTCAGTGAGTATATATGGGTGAGGGTACAGGGTGGAATAAGGTAGGCTGTAATGTTTAGGGCAAATAGAATAAAGTGTGTAGGGTGCAGTGTGAGTAGGATTTAGGGTGAAGGGTGCAGGCCAGATAACACTATAAAGTGTGCTAGAGTGTAGGGTGTAGGGTGGATAGAGTTTAGGGTGGATAGAGCACAGAATGTGGGGTAGATAGAGTATAGAATGTAGAGTGCAGTCTGGGTAGAGTGTAGGGTGGATAGAGTATTGAGCGTAGGGTGTAGGGTAGATAGATTATAGAGTGTAGGGTGCCGTGTGGGTAGAGTATAGAGGGGATAGAGTATAGAGGGTAGGGTAGGTAGAGTATAGAGTGTAGGGTGCAATGTGGGTAGAGTATAGAGGGGATAGAGTATAGAGTGTAGGGTAGGTAGAGTATAGAGTGTAGGGTGCAGTGTGGGTAGAGTGTAGGGTGGATAAAGTATAGAGTGTAGGGTGGATAGAATATAGAGTGTAAGGTGCAATGTGTGTAGAGTGTAGAGTGGATAGAGAATAGAGTGTAGGGTAGATATATATAGTGTAGGGTGCAGTGTGGGTAGAGTGTGGGGTGGATAGAGTATAGAGTGTAGGGTGGATAGAATATAGAGTGTAAGGTGCAGTGTGTGTAGAGTGTAGAGTGGATAGAGAATAGAGTGTAGGGTGTAGGGTAGATAGAGTATAGAGTGTAGGGTGCAGTGTGGGTAGAGTGTAGAGTGGATAGAATATAGAGTGTATGGTGTAGGGTAGATAGAGTACAGAGCGTAGGGTGTAGAGTAGCTAGAGTATAGAGTGTAGGGTGCCGTGTGGGTAGAGTATAGAGGGGATAGAGTATAGAGTGTAGGGTGTAGGGTAGGTAGAGTATAGAGTGTAGGGTGCAGTGTGGGTAGAGTGTAGGGTGGATAGAGTATAGAGTGTAGGGTGGATATGGCATTTGGCTGACGCTCTTATCCAGAGCGACTTTACAATTTGATCATTTTTACACAGGTAGGCCAAGGTAGTGTTAGGAGTCTTGCCCAAGGACTCTTATTGGTATAGTGTAGGGTGCTTGCCCTGGTGGGGGATTGAACCCCAGTCTACAGTGTGAAAGGCAAAGGTGTTAACCACTACACTAACCAACCATAGAGTGTAGGGTGGATAGAATATAGAGTGCTAGAGTGTAGGGTTGGAGACATTATAGGGCATAAAGTGAAAGGTGTTGAAAACATTGTGTTTATGAGATGAGCACTAATTAACGCCACCACGGTGTCATAATCACTTGTGCAGAACTCAGATTTTTCGATGAACCCTGAGTTTCTGAGTTGGGGGCATGTCAGGCAGCACACGTATACTCATGTTATGCATCGAACTGGATAAAAGCCTTCTCTTTAATGACCGAATAACAGAAGTGTACAGATAGCACTGTCACTGATCATCCACAGAGGAGGCCTTAGGAGCAGGGAGGCGTTAGAGAGACGACTGTGAATCCTCTGAACCACCTGCAGTAGTTTTGTCCGTTATGTTTGATGCTCCAGTGTGTGTTAAACAGAAGGAGAGCAGTGTCAGCAGTGATTATTGATCTGTAGGTTTCCTCTTTCTGCTCGTAATGGGGCTGTCTGCTCTCAGCTGTCTGATCAGCACTGATGGTTTTCCTGTAGATGCTGAAGAAGATCAGGACAGAGGAGCCGCAGGAGGAGAGATACGCTGCCGAACTGGACAACCTCAAACACACTGACTGGGTACACATACACACACACACTCACACACACAGTGCTGTGAGTTAATAAATAATTACATTATTAATAACTTTATCATTTTTGTTGTTTTCATTCTGTGTTCAGAATGCTAGTCAATCAGTCAGTGTGGTGTTAAAGTGCACATTGTTCAGCTTTAGGCTGCGTTTACATTACCAGACTGAAGTGACCCAGATCTGATTTTTTCAAAGCTGTGTGGACACAAATCAGATTTTTTTCCAATCAGATTTGAGCCACTTTCAGCTGTGTTCCTGAGTTACATTCACATTACAGGCCTTGTTATTCAATTCAGATTTTTGTTCAAATCTGATATCCATCATTAATTGTGAACCAGCATCCTGAAACGACCCACATCATAATCAATAACGTCACATGCGCCATGAACAATAAACTAACGAGCAGAACAAGCCTTCATCACCGAGATCATTCACTCTGATCAGCTCTCAGCTTTATTTTTTTTTCTTTTTCCCTTCACTTTGAATTGATTTTCAATATTACAAAACAAGCAAATAATAACAGTTGACATAAAATGTACATTAAACAACAACCCCCCCCAAAAAAATATAAATAAATAAAATAAAGTAAAATAAAATAAAATAAAATAAATAAATAAATAAATAATCAAAAACACTCAGCACTTAGCATCATTTTCCTAATTAATTTCCTTCGCAATGTCTCGGAAAATCGGCCAAATAGCTCCATTTGTCGCATTAAGATTGGTATACTAATGGACAGTCTTGTCAAAAAAACTATCAGATCATCAGCATACAGGGCCAATTTATGCTCTTGATCTCCTATCTGGATACCAAATAAATCAGTTCACATTCTAACAGTCATTGCCAAGGGTTCTACAGCCAGAATAAATAACATTGGAGATAACGGGCAACCCTGGCAGGTAGAACGTTCCAATGTGAAAGGTTTAGAAACTGTGTTGTTTGTTAAAACACTAGCTTTAGGATTTGTATACAAAAGCTTAACCCACTTGAGAAAGTTATTTCCAAATCCATATCTTGGGAGAACATTAAATAAATATGACCATTCTATTCTGTCAAATGCCTGACGAGCATCAAGTGATAGTAAAGCTGTATCTTTAGCATCAAATTTCTCATGAATTATATTTAGAACTCTTCTGATATTGTGAAATTCTTGACGTTTTGGTACAAAACCATTTTGATCATTAGGAACTAAATGTGAAATATAGGGATCTAATCTTTTTGCTAAAACTTTACAAAGTATTTTAGTGTCAACCCCATCAGACTTATTGGTCTAAACGATGAGCACTCTGTGGCAGGTTTACCGGATTTTAATATCAAAGTGATCATTGCCTGTCTCAGAGTGGGTGGAAGAGCCTCAGTTTTAAACGCTTCTTCATACATGTTAAAAAGTGGAATTATTAGTTTTTCTTTGAAAATTTTATAAAATTAAATCGGGAAGCCATCTGGCCCAGGAGCTTTACCACTATTAATCCTTTTGATAGCCTGTGAAATTTCTTCAATAGTTAGATTCTATCTAACTCTTGTTTTGTGTTTTCTGTGAGTGTCTGAAACTGAAGTTGGTCCAAGAATATGTCTCGTTCTTCCGAGGCATGGAAACAATCGGATTTATATAATTTCTCATAAAATTGTCTAAAACTATCATTAATTTCGGATGGATCTACCGTTATCCTCCCTGAGGAGGTCTTTATACTATTAATGGCTCTTTCACTCTGCATTTTCTTAATTCTCCATGCCAAGAGTTTTCCCGCTTTCTCTCCTTGGTCATAATAGGATTGCCTCAGCCACATTAGACGTTTTGCTGCTGTATCAGTAGATAGTTTATTATATTCAGTTCTCATACGTAACAGTTTACTTTGCTTTGTTGAATCATCACAGATGTTTATCTCGAACTCCAAAGATTTAATCTGTTTATCCAGGGTTTCCATTCGTATTTTTTGTTGCTTATTCTTTGTACTCGAATAGCTAATAATTTCACCTCGAATATATGCTTTAAATCCTTCCCATCTCACTGAGGCACAAGTTTGATCTGTGTTTAACTCAAAGTAGTCAAATCTATTTTCTCCCCTATGAATTTAACAAGATAGGAATTCTGTAGCCATCTTGCTTGAAATCGCCACTTTGGGGGGGATGCAGATAAAATTTTCTATATGAACATTCAGTGAGATAGCTGCATGATCACTGATCACTACGCTATCATTCTGACATTGTTTGATCTTTGATAAAAGTTCCCTTGAAACAAGAAAGTAGTCTATACGTGAGCGGGACTTAAGTACACTTGAGTGACAGGAGAATTCTACTTTGTCAGGATTTTGTTCCCTCCACACTTCCACCAAGTTGATATCTAATATATATTGATTTATTAACTGTGTGGTTTGGGCTTTATAGGCATCAGATCCTGTCGAGCGATCTATGTCCGGGTTTAGAGTGCTATTAAAGTCTCCCCCAATTATATAAAGTCCTTGCAAAGTAGATACAGTAAGAAATAGATCTTCAAAAAATGTTGGTTTATTTTAATTTGGTCCGTACAAACTCACTAAATTTAATGTAATGGAAAGGATGTTACCCTGAACGATTACATACCTACCAGCAAGGTCTTTGATTGTTTTTATCATTTGGAATGGTATGCTCCTATGAATCTAAATAATTACACCTCTTGCATAGTTATTGTATGACGTGTGTGTCACCTGGCCAGGCCATGTGTTCTTTACACACTTAAATTCACAGTCTGTAAGATGCGTGGCTTGGAGGAAAATTATTTTCGATTTCAGTTGTTTAATCCTGTTTATAACCTGTTTTAGTTTAATTCGTTTCCTGAGTCCCCTGACATTCCACCTTGTGATTTTTATATAAGTGATATTATGGGCATTAACTTGTTCCATACTTTTTTTTTTTTTGTAATATTAGTATAGCAACAGATAAAATACAGATAGGTTTTGAATAAAGTAAAGTAAATAATTAGAAAAGAAAATGTGGTGTGTGTGGTGCACAGGCACGTCTGTGGGTGCAGCTGATGAAGGAGCTCAGGCAGGGAGTAAAGCTGAAGAAAGTGGAGGAGCAGCCGTTCAACCCGCTGCCCACTGAGTTCAGCCTCACTCCATTCGAGATGCTGATGCAGGACATTCGGACCCGCAAGTACAAACTGCGCAAAGTCATGGTGAGAAATCACACCCACCCACACACTGACCACTTACAGCACCTGACCAGTTCCTTTACTGCCCAGCTGTGACTGGACGGCCAGTACATTTCATACAAAGAAACGCAGTGAAGACTGGGACAATGTGAAGAAATGCCATGAAGACAGAAATGCAGTTAAGTCTATGAAGTCATGTGTAAAAATGCAGTGACGTCTATGAAGTCATGTGTAAAAATGCAGTGAAGTCTATGAAGTCATGTGTAAAAATGCAGTGACGTCTATGAAGTCATGTGTAAAAATGCTGTGACGTCTATGAAGTGATGTGAAGAAATGCAGTGAAGTCTATGAAGTTATGTGTAAAAATGCAGTGACGTCTATGAAGTCATGTGAAGAAATGCAGTGAAGTCTATGAAGTTATGTGTAAAAATGCAGTGACGTCTATGAAGTCATGTGAAGAAATGCGGTGAAGTCTATGAAGTTACATGTAAAAATGCAGTTAAGTCTATAAATTCATATGTAAAAATGCAGTGAAGTCTATGAAGTCGTGTGAAGAAATGCAGTTATGTCTATGAAGTCATGTGAAGAAATGCACTGAAGACTGGGTTCATGTGAAGATGCAGTGAAGACTATGAAGTCATGTTGTAGAAATGCAGTGAAGACAGAAATACAGTGAAGACTATGAAGTTATGTGGAGAAATGCAGTGAAGAAAAATGCAGTGAAGACTATGAAGTCATGTGAAGAATGTGATTGATGAATGTGTAGTTTTGCCGTGTTGAAACCACTGCAGTGAAATGCAGTGTAACTGTGTGGTGGTTTTTCAAAGGGGATTACTTTCACTTCTGTCACAGATTTAGCAGTTAATAGACTCTGCCTCTGCTCCTCAATATTTGCTCTTCTTGCCCTGTGGCGCCCTCAGGTGGACGGTGATATCCCCACTCGCGTCAAGCGAAACGCACATGAGGTGATCCTGGACTTCATCAGATCGAGACCACCACTAAAACCAGTGAGTTTACATGACTGATCTGCATATTTACCTCTTTTTGTTCAGCTCAGATTCACAGGGACAGTGTACATTAATAAACACATAAACCACATTTGCTATGATACTAAGAACACACCCATTTGCCTACAGCAGTTTAGCCACACCCATTCAGTTTACAGCAGTTTAGCCACACCCATTCATCCTACAGCAGTTTAGCTCCACCCATTCAGCTACAGCAGTTTAGCCACACCCATTCAGTCTACAGCAGTTTAGCCCCACCCATTCAGCTGCAGCAGTTTAGCCCCACCCATTCAGCTACAGCAGTTTAGCCCCACCCATTCAGCTACAGCAGTTTAGCCCCACCATTCAGCTACAGCAGTTTAGCCCCACCATTCAGCTACAGCAGTTTAACCCCACCCATTCAACCTACAGCAGTATTATACCCCAGGTACTGTGCTGGACAGGCCATTAGAATATTTGGTATTCATGATATATTAGTAGTATTGGACACTTTTTTATAAAGCATACAGTCAGAGTTTTCCGATGTGCAGATTCCCGTTGGATGTAGTTGAATGTGTGTTTGTGTTGGCAGGTGTCTGAGCGCAGTCTCCCGCCGCGGCCGCAGCAGCAGCAGTCGCTACACGACCGGGTTTTGGCGGAGATCCGTCAGGAGCACAAACTGCGGCCGGTGGAGCCGCGGAGCGCCAAGAGACGTGCGTCAATCACCTCCTTTAGCCAATCAGCAGCAGTCAGTCTCCGCCTCCGTTCTGTGTGTTTCAGACTCACGAACTGTAGCATGAGCCATCATCTGGTGTTTGGTGTGCCGTGTAGAACTGTGTAAGAGTTTGTGGGTGTCGTGTTCAGAGGTGTAGTCTATTTAAAACAGGTGTGCGCTGTGTACTAGGAAACTAGCAGGATGTGTGTTCACTCGTTTAAAATTTCACCATGATGTATAAGATACTGGCATATGTGGTTCTCACTGTTACACTATATATTTTTGTAATATAAGAAAAATATGTCAATATTCTAAACAGCCAAAGCTTTAAAACTCATCCTCACTGCTTGTGAAGCTGCTAAGAAACTGAAAATGAAACCTTAAAGTGTTCTACAAATGCAAACCCACATGGGCAATGGTTGCTAGGCTGGTTGCCAGGGGCAGGAAGAAGTCAGTGGACCTTTAGAATCTTGATGTCCATTAAAATATCAAAGTTGGACAGATAAAAGTTATTTCCTGCTGGATGTGAGCTGCTGCTGTGGGACTAATAGCTATATTAACTAGCATAGTTGGTACCTAAACAAATATAATGAAGAAAATAATTAGAAAACTAAGTAAAAATGCTGAACATGGAACCATTTTAGATGAAAAAATACTCCATATATTTGAAAAGAATGAATGTTAAATGTTAAAGTTAGGCAGGTCTTGCTAACTGTGATTACTGGCTGCGTTCCAAAAGCCAGGCTCTCTAAGTCTACATTTCTAGACCTAGGCGGCATCGAAGGCTGTTCTGAACATAAGGATTGAAAGAAATGCTCTTCTGTCAGATCATTTTGTCTGAAAGTTAAAGAGAAAAGCTGACAGATGAAACCTGTCAGAACTGTTCACAGTGGCGGTGATAGGAACCAGACGTCCACCTCTAAAAGCTCCTCACAGAAAGTTCCTACATGAAATGATTCTGAATTCACTGCCTGATGACTGAGACGCTGTTTTATGATAGTTTAGAGAACTTAAACTCCACTCATGGTGGAGGGAGACATGCAGGGCGCTGTGCGGCAAAATAGTCCCGAAAGAAAACTTATTATTCCAGATTTTCCACTATTTTCCATCATTAACATTCCATATAAACTCAGAAGACTCGTGTAGGTTCTCTGGTGGTTCTGGATGGTAAATAAAATGTCTATATGTGTATTGTAGTCATGGCGACCCCTGGTTCCTATCACCACCACTGTATAGACATCTGAACCATTTCACACCAAAACACTCTGAATCTCTCTGATTACACCTCACACACTGGATTATGGAGGAATTAAAAAAAAAATGGAATTCCCATTTTGCTCCTTGGATAGCTAATATAAATGATAAAAGTGCTCCATAAAATGTATCACACATCGTTAAAAAGGGCAGTAAAATAAACAGTGAGCTGTTTTGATAGTTGTTTTTCTGTTTAAGAGGGCATAAAAGTGCCTGCTAATGGTGAGATAAACAACGGTGTCATTCACACCGGCAGTGTTTTCTTCGTCAGGCTTGGTGCCTCAGGTCTTCACAGAGGGGTGCTGCTGAGGACCGTCCATTCTCCGCTGCAGCCCGGCTTTAGGAACGCAGCTCTAGTGTAGACCGAGCTCCAGACTAGACTACACCGCTGCTTGTGCTGCTCTGTGTGGTGCTCAGTGTGCTGTGTACAGTCTGTGTGATTGGTGAGTGTGATCATTGGTTCATGGTTGTGATGTCACTCTGTTTCCTCAGCGTTCGGCTCACTGCCCTGTTTGGCTCTCACCTGCCACTGCGACATCAAATCCACTTCCTGCATTGATCTGTCCGTCACAGAGACTGGGCCCCGCCCATCGTCCCGCCCACGTGTCCTGCTCAAGGCTCCCACGCTGGCGGAGATGGAGGAGATGAACCTGTTTGAGGTGAGAGTTCAGCCTTAAAGAGATAACACCCCCCCCCCCAACTGTCCCCGCTCTCCATACACTTTTTAACTCCAAAGGTAGTAAATCAGCCCAGTCAAAGGCTGTGTTTATATACAAAGATTTTTGCCAATCTGATTGAATACATTCCGATTACAGATTCAGACTAAGGTTTATATACGCATGCGTGGAGAACCGCTTAGAGTAGATGTTACCATGTCAACCAGCATCATGTGAGGTCCAGTCAGAGTGAGATGAGCAGCAGTGAGCAGTGCTTGTGTTTTTACCTGCTTTAAAATGACGTCAGACTCAGGAAAACGTCCTTCACGTGAAGAAGGCAGAGAGGAAGACGTCGTGTTCTGAGACACATAAGCTGGTCGTCCGTCCCACCACCGTCTTTTAAAGATCAGAGCATGAACTTCTTCTCCTCTGCAGACCAGTTTCTGCTCCACCATGTTGAATGGTATAAACTCTCACTATGACGCGACGCACATGCAGAACGGACTTAAACTTTTGAATAGGGAATGTAATCGGATACAGGCGTTTACACAGATATTATTCTTCCATTTAACTAATTATTTACATTATTTACATTACCCACCTTGTTCAATCAGATAGAAACTGTATTCCGAATGGTCTCAATCAGACTGTAATATTCCGATTGAGGTGTTTAGATGGACGTCTTTTTTTCCGATTGAGCTATTACTTGAATTATTAACGGATTATTACGCTGCATGTAAATGTAGCTAAAGGGTCACTTCACAAGAAGTCCCCAGTTTTGTGCCCCAGTAAACGCCAGTGTCTGGGTGCAAATTCCCAGTGTCACGGCCCAGTCAAACATTTTTTTTGCAGTACAAAGCCCCAGGTTTTTGACCGAGTCAAAGTCCACTTTTGCTTTGCAGCTTGCAGTCCAGGGAAACTCACTGTATGAAGTCACCGGTTTGAGGTCCAGTCAAACTGCTGTTACAGTGGAAAGTCCCCAGGCCGTGGAACAATAAACTTCACTGTTTTGGTGCAAATCCACGGCTTGCGGCCCAGTCAAATTCTGCTGTCACAGTCCAGAAGTTTCCATTTTCACAGTCCAATCAGATTCCTCTGTTATGACAAAAGTTCAACCAAACTTTGCTGTTGTGGTGTAAAGTCCTAGAGCTAAAACTAAAAGCAGTGTCAAAGTTTGGAACCCCACCCCCCCACCTCCCTCTCACACACCCCCCCACCAAATTTAATTTACTGTAAAATTTCAAGCACACCTGACAACAGAAAATACAGGATTTTAATGTGAGGCTGTGCAAAACTGGGCCAAAACTGTGTGTGTGTGTGTGTGTGTGTGTGTGATGCTGTAACCTCTGTGTGTGTGTGTGATGTTGTGATGTTCAAATCTCTGTGTGCGTGTGTGTGTAGGATGAAGACTCTCCGGACGCCGCTGAGCTGCCGTGTGTGGAGAGTTCTTTGAAGCGTGATCGCTCATTCTCGGAGCACGACCTGGCAGAGCTGCGAGGGGACACCACCCAGCAGAGTGTGTGTATGCGGACAGAGAGGCCGCGCTCATACACACTCACTGGAGCTACACACACACACAGAGGTTAGAGCATCACACACACACACACACACACACACACACGCACACACACACACACACAGAGGTTAGATCATCACACACAGAGGTTAGAGCTCAAAAACACACAGTGGAGCTACACACACACACACAGAGGTTAGAGCATCACACAGACACACAGCCACACATACTCACACACACACACATACACAGAGGTTAGAGCATCTCACACACACACACATAGACAGAGGTTAGAGAGACCAGATTTTCCAGGTGGTTGCTAGGAGACTCATTTTCTCTGGAGCTTTTAATCAGTTTCTTACCCCAGTTTTGTACTTTCTCCTTCCTAAAACAAGGGAATTATCTTTTATTTGATCTCCTCACAAATATCTCCTGAAAAATGACCCGTACTTAATGGCGGTTTTGCCTGGGTGTTGTATAAATGGTCTCTGACCTTTGCGCAGTGCTGTTTTTGAGGTGGTTTAGTCTTTTTGAGTAGTAAACGGTGAGTGATCTCTGCAGGCTGCAGCTGCTCATGGGATGGATTCAGATTCACTGTGTTTGCAGCTGAGCTGGTCCACCTGTGCTGAGATTTGGCGGCTTCTATCACCCACTGCAGTTCCTATTCATCAACACTAAGGGGAGGCACTGTGCTGATCTCATATCCTGGTGCTGCATCACCTACTGCCAGACACATTCAGGGGGAAAGATTGGAATCTGCTTGTTCTGGACAGTTCTGGACAGGCGAGAATGAGAGCTGTAGAAGATTCAAAATGAATTCATATCCAGAATTCCTCATATTTCATAAGCAGAGATCAAGTCTCAAAGCAGATAACTTGACAAAAATAATGTAACTATATCATTACAGTTTATTGTTTATCACTATTTGTTCTCTCTCACTGAATCTTCAGAACCCGGAGATCAGCTCCGGGCTTCCATTCTGCTTATATCCTCTTAGAACTGTATAATAGCTCAATAATATTACATGTAATTACTAACTAATAAGCTATAATTAAGTTTAGAGTCAGTGTGTTTTCTGTTGTTTTCTAAGGGAAAACCCAAATTTTAGCACTATTTTATTCACGTAGGGTCTGAGAGTAATCAGTGTGTGCTGTTCTCTGTTCTGTGTTCAGCCTCCTACCCTGTGGTGGGCTGGGTTCCTCCGTCTCCAGTCCGGCACTCTCTCAGCGCACTGGAGGAAACCAGTGAGGCATCAGGACCCGCACCGGGTCTCAGCAGCCGCCAGTGGATGGTCAGTTCCAGCACTGCATCTACTGTAAATACTCACTATCAACCCTAACACCCCCACCTCAACACAGTCCCTAAATCAAACCCAACACTGTTATTATCGACTGAACTACACAAACAGGTTTATTAAACGCTACAGATCAACTCCAGTTCCAGCTCCTCTGTTCAGAATTTACCCTTTATTCTCATAGTGAATAGTAGGTACTGAATCATTCATAGCAGATACTGAATCATTCATAGTAGATACTGAATCATCCATAGTAGATACTGATCTCCCTGTCTCTCTCTCTCTCTCTCTCTCTCTCTCTCTGTCTCTCTTTCTGTCTCTCTCTCTCTGTCTCTCTCTGTCTGTCTCCCTCTCTCTGTGTCTCTCTATCTCTCTGTCTCTCTGTCTGTCTCTGCCTCTCTCCCTCTCTCTTTCTGTCTCTCTCTCTCTGTCTCTCTCTCTTTCTGTCTCTCTCTCTCTCCGTCTCTCTCTGTCTTTCTCTCTCTCTCTCTCTCTCTCTCTCTCTCTCTCTGTCTCTCTCTCTCAGGAGGAGTTTAGTCACCCGGTGGAGAGTTTGGCTTTAACAGTTGAAGAGGTCATCAGTGTGCGCCGTGTGCTGGTGAAGGCTGAGATGGAGAAGTTTCTCCAGAATAAAGAGCTCTACAGCAGCCTCAAGAAGGGCAAGGTCTCTCTCCCACACCCATGCTGGTTCTCTAACGGTCAGGGGTGTTCTAGATAGCTCAAAGGTCAAAGTGCCCGGAAGTCCCCAGAGGGAGGGAGCTGAGTGGAACTGAGTTTGCTAAATCAGCAGAGTAATCAGACTGCATTTTACACCCATAAAGAACACTAGTGAACTAGAATATTGAAGAACACTGAACAGGCTTGTTCATTGTTAACATGGGGGCAGTCATGGGCTTGGGGGTTAGGGAACCGGCCCTGTGACCGGAAGGTCGCCGGTTCGATGCCCAAAGCCAACAGTACATGAATGAGGTACCCTTGAGCAAGACACCCAACCCACCACTGCTCCCCAGGTGCTGCGGATAGGGCTGCTCACCGCTCCGGGCAAGTGTGCTCACTGCCCCCTAGTGTGTATGTGGTGTTTCACTGCACGGATGGGTTAAATGCAGAGGTGAAATTTCCCATGTTGTGGGACTAATAAGGGTCTCTTAATGTGAAGCATTTGGAGCTTTTTACCAAATTAGTCCAAACTGCATCCCATAGTAAAAACTATTCAAAGGAACAGTGAAATATTCAGATCTTAGATATTTACAGTGATTCTGTTTTGATCTATTTAAACCCAGAACATTAATAGAGACGGTAATAAACTAAACATATACACATTCATCATTTATAGGGTTTTTTCTACTAGGAGGAGTCTGTCCCAAACCATAACCCTAGCGTTTTCATCACTACTGAAAAGCAGAGTTTACTCTGTGGGCTGAGCCTTATTTTAGCCCCACCCCCGCATGTTAGAGCAGGAAGTGAGGCTGCATCCCTGTCCCTCATGGCCACATGGTGAGCAGTTAGATCCCACTGTTTTGAAGTAAATGTGTCCCAAAGTCTGAAAGTCAGTGAGAAACATTAGGAATCATCCTATTTTCTGCACTTTCAGCACTTTTTAGTGTTGTAATGTAAATATGAAGATTTTCTGTTTGAACAGCAGTTCAGCTCTGATTCTGAGCCAGTTCACTAAAATGATCTATAAACAGCTGATGTGGCTATTTAGAACATATTCAAAAGATTCAGAAACGTGTGGAACATTGACATGATTGTGTTCTGTGTTCTGCGTGCTGTGTGTTCTGCGTGCTGTGTGTTCTGCGTGCTGTGTGTTCTATGTTCTGCATGCTGTGTGTTCTGCATGCTGTGTGTTCTACATTCTGCGTGCTGTGTGTTCTGCATGCTGTGTGTTCTACGTTCTGCGTGCTGTGTGTTCTGTAGGTTTGCTGCTGCTGTCGGGTGAAGTTTCCTCTGTTTTCTTGGCCTTCAACCTGCCTGCTGTGTAAAAGGTTAGCAGGTTACCAGGGAATCACTCTCTGCTCCGCTGAGTCACTGAATGCACTCACTACATTATATTACATTACACTGTTACATCATACTGAGTTATGTTACATTATATTATATCATACTACACTGGTCAAAAAATAACACTCAACACTCAAATAACACATCCTAGATCTGAATGAATGAAATATTCTCATTGAATACTTTGTTCTGTAAGTTGAAAGTGCTGACAACAAACTCACACAAAAATCATGAATGGAAATCAAATTTATTAACCAATGGAGGCCTGGATTTGGAGTCACACACAAAATTAAAGTGGAAAAACACACTACAGGCTGATCCAACTTGTGATGTGATGTCCTTAAAACTAGTCAAAATGAGGCTCAGTATTGTGTGTGGCCTCCACGTGCCTGTATGACCTCCCTACAGCGCCTGGGCATGCTCCTGATGAGGTGGCGGATGGTCTCCTGAGGGATCTCCTCCAAGACCTGGACTAAAGCATCCGCCAACTCTTGGACAGTCTGTGGTGCAACGTGGCGTTGGCGGATGGAGCGAGACATGATGTCCCAGATGTGCTCAATCGGATTGCTGACACATTCCAGCCACATGATGTCTAGCATTGTCCTGCATTAGGAGGAACCCAGGGCCAACCGCACCAGCATATGGTCTCACAAGGGGTCTGAGGATCTCATCTCAGGACCTAATGGCAGTCAGGCTACCTCTGGCGAGCACATTGGAGGGCTGTGTGGCCCTCCAAAGAAATGCCACCCCACACCATTACTGACCCACTGCCAAGCTGGTCATGCTGAAGGATGTTGCAGGCAGCAGATCGCTCTCCACGGCGTCTCCAGACTCTGTCATGTCTGTCACATGTGCTCAGTGTGAACCTGCTTTCATCTGTGAAGAGCACAGGGCGCCAGTGGCGAATTTGCCAATCCTGGTGTTCTCTGGCAAATGCCAAGCGTCCTGCACGGAGTTGGGCTGTGAGCACAACCCCCATCTGTGGACATCAGGCCCTCATACCATCCTCATGGAGTCGGATTCTAACCGTTTGTGCAGACACATGCACATTTGTGGCCTGCTGAAGGTCGTTTTGCAGGGCTCTGGCAGTGCTCCTCCTGTTCCTCCTTGCACAAAGGCGGAGGTAGCGGTCCTGCTGCAGGGTTGTTGCCCTCCTGTGGCCTCCTCCACGTCTCCTGGTGTACTGGCCTGTCTCCTGGTAGCGCCTTCAGCCTCTGGACACTACGCTGACAGACACTGCAATCCTTCTTGCCACAGCTCGCATTGATGTGCCATCCTGGATGAGCTGCACTACCTGAGCCACTTGTGTGGGTTGTAGAGTCCGTCTCATGCTACCACGGGTGTGAAAGCACCACCAACATTCAAAAGTGACCAAAACATCAGCCAGAAAGCATAGGTACTGAGAAGTGCATGTGTCTACACAAACGGTTAGAAACCGACTCCATGAGGATGGTATGAGGGCCCGACGTCCACAGATGGGGGTTGTGCTCACAGCCCAACACCATGCAGGACGCTTGGCATTTGCCAGAGAACACCAGGATTGGCAAATTCACCACTGGCGTCCTGTGCTCTTCACAGATGAAAGCAGGTTCACACTGAGCACATGTGACAGACATGACAGAGTCTGGAGACGCCGTGGAGAGCGATCTGCTACCTGCAACATCCTTCAGCATGACCGGTTTGGCAGTGGGTCAGTAGTGGTGTGGGGTGGCATTTCTTTGGAGGGCCACACACTCCATGTGCTCGCCAGAGGTAGCCTGACTGCCATTACGTACCGAGATGAAATCCTCAGACCCCTTGTGAGACCATATGCTGGTGTGGTTGGCCCTGGGTTCCTCCTAATGCAGGACAATGCTAGACCTCATGTGGCTGGAGTGTGTCAGCAGTTCCTGCAAGATGAAGGCATTGAAGCTATGGATTGGCCCGGCCATTCCCCAGACCTGAATCCGATTGAGCACATCTGGGACATCATGTCTCGCTCCATCCACCAACGGCACGTTGCACCACAGACTGTCCAGGAGTTGGTGGATGCTTTAAACCAGGTCTGGGAGGAGATCCCCCAGGAGACCATCTGCAACCTCATCAGGAGCCTGCCCAGGCGTTGTAGGGAGGTCATACAGGCACGTGGAGGCCACACACAATACTGAGCCTCATTTTGACTTGTTTTAAGGACATTACATCAAAGTTGGATCAGCCTGTCGTGTGTTTTTCCACTTTAATTTTGTGTGTGACTCCAAATCCATGCCTCCATTGGTTAATAAATTTGATTTCCATTGATTGATTTTTGTGTGATTTAGTTGTCAGCACATTCAACTTTGTACAGAACAAAGTATTCAATGAGAATATTTCATTCATTCAGATCTAGGACGTGTTATTTGAGTGTTCCCTTTATTTTTTTGAGCAGTGTATATTATATTATATTGCGACGGCTTAGAAAATGGATGGATGGATATATTATATTATATTATATTATATTATATTATATTATATTACACTGTTACATCATACTGAGTTATGTTATATTATATTAAATTATGTTATATTACACTGTTACATCATGCTGAGCTATATTATATATTATATTATATTGTATTATATTGAGTTATATTAAATTATATTGTCTTATATGGTTATATTGAGTTTTATTGTGTTATATTGTGTTATATAGTTATATAAGGTTATATTGTGTTATATTGAGTTAAATTGAGTTATATAGTGTTATATTGTGTTATATTGTGTTATATTCTGTTATATTGAGTTATATAGTGTTATATTGAGTTATATTGTGTTATACTGTGTTATAATGAGTTATATTAAGTTATATTGAGTTATAATTTATTATATTGATTTATATTGAGTTGTATTGTGTCATATCAAGTTATATATTGTTATATTGAGTTATACTGTGTTATATTGTGTTATATAGTTATATAAGGTTATATTGTGTTATATTGAGTTATTTAGTGCTATATTGTGTTATATAGTGTTATATTGTGTTATATTGAGTTTTATAGTGTTATATTGTATTATATTGTGTTATATTGAGTTATATTGTGTTATGTTGCAGGGCTGTGTGTGACTCCTGCAGTGCTAAGGTAGGCTGTCTTTCATATCTCAGTTTTTCTGTTGCACTTCATGAGTGCAGTATTTTCTCAGTTATGCATGTTGTAGTAACACTGTCACACACTGCATTTCATGATCAGCTGCTCATTACAGCGGCTGAGTGCAGATGTGGTTAGTAAGATGTGTGGTGTCTCTGCCTGTGAACCTTCTCTGTGTTCTTTGTGATTGATTCCCAAGGTTTTGTCATGAGTGAGATTGTCATATATGACCTTTTATTTCTTGCTGGTGTAAAACTGTGTTTTTGTGTGTGTGTGTGTGTGGGTGTGTGTGTGTGAGTGTGTGTCTGTGTGAGTGTGTGTGTGTGTGTGTGTGTGTGAGTGTTTGTGTGAGTGTGTGTGTCTGTGTGTGTGTATGTGAGTGTGCCTGTGTGTGTGTGTCTGTGTGTGTGTGTCTGTGTGTGTGTGTCTGTGTGTGAGTGTCTGTGTGTGTGTTGTTTTAAACTAAATAATGTCCTTCACTTTTAATACATTTGCCGTTACATCCCTGCTTGGTGCCCGTTAGAGTATCATGTCAGCCTGATTGGATGTCACTCAACTCATTTACAAAAAGTTTGCCCTGACAGAGAGAGAGCAGAGATAAACAACTGCTGTCAGAACAAAATCAACAAAATCATATCAACAAATGGTAACACTACAGAAGAAAAAACATGCTTTACTTTTAATGTAAGTCAATGGAACCAGACGTCTTTCCATGTAATTTTGTTCGATCTCTGTTGGTCCATTCATTATTAAACTTAAACATGATGTAAAGGCCATCAGGCTTTTTCACATTATGTCAAAAGCTGAAAAAGGATGTGCAAGATTTGTTTCAGCAGCAGCCGAACACCAGCGGTTTAACGTGTCAGTGATGTGACTGTATTGTCGTTTCTCGCCATGGTGTAGCAGCACATTATGACACATCCTGTCGCTGGAAATCATCAAAAAAATTCTAATAAAATAAAGGCAAATAATTTTGCATAACATCACTGTTAACGTTGTATAAACACTCCTTAAAACTGAAGCACCCCTTTCTTTAAAGCCCTTCCCACACCCCTGTTAGACAGGTCATGCTACCTGGCCCCCATTAGCTTTCAGCCCTACTTCACTGTTGTTTTTCTCTCCTGTCTCAGATGAAGATGCCCTCTAAAAAGATGGCCCATATTCCGGTCTACACAGTGGGCTTCCACAGCAGCCCCCGGAGCCATGGACACCGGAGCGAGGTCTACAAGTGAGTCGCGCGTGTCTGATTGGCGCTAAAGTGTCAGGCAGGCTTTAATGAGCTGCGGTTCAGGCGGCCTAATAACTGTCCATCACACAGGTCCCTAAGCGTTCTTATGTAATAGCCCCCTCCATCTGAGCCACTCAGCAGGGCTTACGCAAGAGCTGCTGTTCTTCTAGATGCAGCTCTGCTGCGTCCTGAAGCGCAGTGGAAGTGACAGGGCGCCCCCACGTTAGCCAATGTAATGCTTCGAGTAGCCTGCTTCGCAATTCGTGACTTCTCTTTGAAGCCTGATGAGGTGGACGGGGCTGTGCACGCAGGTATGCGGTGCTTATCCGCCTGAAAACAGCGAGAGGAGCGTCTTTGTGTTTGTGCATTTTGATGGAGAGCGATTACGTCTCATGTATCCGTTCAACCTCCCTGCTGGAAAAATCATACAACACATTAAAGGTTTTTGCCGGTTCCTGGTGGTGTCCAGTGGTCACTAATGGAATTTTGTGTTTTCCTGATGGGTTGATAACACAGCGTGAAGAACTCCAATGGTTTAACTGGTGTTCTGGTCCCAGCTGTATTTGATGGTTTCATAATGGAATTTAAAGGTGCCCTAATGAAACTGTTGGTCTCTAATGGCAGTGGTTAAGCCAGTTCCCATTAGAAAGTGAAGTCATCAGGCTTCTGTCCTGATGTTGCTAATGGTCATTTTTCAGCAGGGCTAGGATCTATGTATTCTGTCAGCAGAGCCATTTGGCATGTCGCGTAGGGCCCAGGGCCCAGGGCCCAGGGCCCTGCTTATTATTTACAACTTCGATGAGGCGATGGAGTGGAGCAATTCTCATTCCACCTTAAATGGTGCAGCAGTTACAATCAGGTGACAGAATGGAACTGCTACACCATTTAAGGTGGAACTGGACAATGAAATAAGGAAACCAGCTTCAGCCTCGTCAGCTCTCAGAGGTCTGTCCATCACTGCATCTCCCTCACCTGATCTTAGAGCCTCTTGGCGGACTGTAGGGGGAGCACTGGGGCGTCAGGAAGGACAGGTAGGAGGACCCCTCTGCAGAATATTGCTCACGGCCCCAGAGGTCAGGACAGAGGTCATTGTGAGATGTGCCGCGTCGCGCCTCAATTTAGTGTCCATATTCGGACGGGAGTGAAGGTGGGCTTTAAAACTGTATCACTATTACATCAAACTCACATCACTGAAAATCAGCTTTTCATCAAATATGGGCCTTTAAGATAAAGACATGGATGCAGACATAACCTGAAAAAAACAGCCATATTCTCTCTCTCTCTCTCTCTCTCTCTATCTGTCTCTGTCTCTTTCTGTGTCTCTCCCTGTCTCTCTCACTTTCTGTCTCCCTCTCTGTCTCTCTCTCTCTTTCTGTCTCTCTCTTTCTCTCTCTCTCTCTCTGTCTCTCTCTGTCTCTCTTTCTGTCTGTCTCTCTGTCTCTGTCTCTCTCTTTCTGTCTGTCTCTCTCTATCTTTCTCTGTCTCTCTCTCTCTCTGTCTCTCTCTGTCTCTCTCTCTCTGTCTCTCTCCCTGTCTCTCTCTTTCTGTCTCTCTGTCTGTCTCTCTCTCTGTCTCTCTCTCTCTCTCTGTCTGTCTTTCTCTGTCTCTCTCTCTCTCTCTCTCTGTCTCTCTCACTATCTCTCTCCCTGTCTTTGTCTCTGTTTCTCTCTCTGTCTCTCTCTTTCTTTCTCTCTCTCTCTCTCTCTCTCTCTCTCTCTCTCTCTCTCTCTCACAGGTCTCTGCGCTGTCTCTCCAGACGCTCTGTTGAAGAGGAGTTCCCGTACCTCTATGCTGGCGGCTGCAGTCTGAGGGACGTTTGCGCCGAGTGCACCAAGTTCGTTGCTGATGTCATTTCCTCCAGCCGCCGCAGCCTTGACATCATCAACAACACACCCAAAAAAGAGAAGCCACACCCCCAACACTACCCAAGAGGTGGAGTAAACTAAGGGACAACCTGGTGCTCTGCTGGGCTTCCCTTATAAGACACGCCCTCTGACACGCCCCCTGGCAGCAAGACCATCCCTCGAACTAAAGAGTTCAACATTATTAAGCTGCAGCTCCGCGGACCGAGGCGAGTCACTCCTTTAGAATGAAAGAGTAAGGTTTGGGTTAGCTACCTCCTCAAGCATGTTAGCTGGTTAGCTAGCCAGCTATCTAATAAACATCAAACATTTGATTTTCCATAATTAAATAAACAGCAGCTTTCAGTTTCAGTTTCACCTCATGCTGATGTTAGCTACCTCACCAATTATCTAGCTAGCTAACTTAGCTAAATTGCTTGCTAGCTAACTAGCTTCTGCCTGAGACTCGGTCTGCGTGGTTGTAGCTAGGTGCGTTAGCGTTCGCTGTCCTGCAAGAATGTGGGCTGCGGGCTGGACGCAGGTGCACTGAGTTTGACGTGGCCCACAGAAGAAGATTCAGGTTTAGTGTTGCTGTTGCCTTGTTTAGCTTGAATGTAACATTAATTAATCAGTGGGCCGTGACCGCGCGGTGGATAGTGGTGAGCACTGAGGCGTCAGTCTTTCACTCCTAAAGCGATCCGTTTGGCACCAGAATGTCCCTCATGAGCATGGAATACGCTGCTTTATGCTGCTGATTTATTCCAACCTCAGACAGAATGTACAGTACTGTATCTTCTGTATGTTACGCTGTCTTATTGGCTGAATGTATCAGGGGCCGATTGTTAAGGACGAGGTGCCAGTTCTAGTGGCATGGAGAACCAAAATCACCTTCGACTCACACGTACACAGACACCTGGAACCCCCCACTGCAGCTGAAGCCACCACTCACGGTCTTGTGCAATCTGCTCTTCTTTTGTAAATGCTGTAGATCTGCAATAAATCAAAGTGCAAACAGACTTCAGTGTTACTGTGTTTGTTCTCTGGACCCACATCCTGTTTTACAAAACATCGCAACTGTCGGATCAAAACCTCGCATCTCCAAAATGGAAACTTTACAGGAGAAGGAAAAACATACTTGACTTTTAATGTAAGTCAATGGAACCAGAGTTTGTTCCAGATAATTTTGGGTAGTTCCATAGTCCATTCATCAAGGGGAACAGGTATTTTCAAATTATGTCAAAAACTGATAGCTGATAGGCTGAAAGGGTGGAGCTAAGATGCTGTAGCTGAATGGGTGGGGTTAAACTTCTGTAAGCTGAATGGGTGGGGCTAAACTTCTGTAGGCTGAATGGGTGGGGCTAAACTGCTGTAGATGAATGGGTGGGGCTAAACTGCTGTACATTAAATGGGTGGAGCTAAACTGCTGTAGGCAGAGTGGGTGGGCCTAAACTACTGTAGGCTGAATGGGTGGGGCTAAACTGCTTTAGGCTGAATGGGAGGGGGTAAACTGCTGTAGATCTCTCTGTAGTCATATTTTGAAACATTCTGCATAGTCTGATATCAGTTTATAAATAGCTGACCAATATTGGTTAGTAAAGTTGTTACATATCTGTAAATATATCTGTTTTAGTGTTTTTTTACTTAATTAATCATCAAATTAATTGGTAGATTACCTGATTACTAATAATCAGCAGTATAGCATTAGATGTATAATGGTAGTAAGAGTTTATGAGTCTGGTGCCCGGCATGTTTCTGTGTCAGTGTGTTTGTGTTGTGAGTTAGAGACTCAGCGCTGTGTGGATTAGAGAATGTGTGAAGTCTAATCTGAAGTGCCGTGTGTTGGTGCTGAAAGAGAGATTAAGGCCACTGCAGGTTACTGTACACAAACTCTCAACTGAGGATTATCATCTGTAACACTGACTGAGTTCACACACCCATCATCACACAATCTCATCTACTGTACTTTAATTCAGTAATGAGGGAAAAATGCATTATGATACCATAATTTCATGAAAATGTGCAATATTGCAATATAATACAATATATTTTCATAAAAATGCAAATATTTATAAATAAAAGAATGTAATGATCTGCAGATCATATAAGCACAATATTTAATTGAAAATTAAAAGTTGAAACTGAGAAATTTGATTGTTTTTTGAAAAACATATGGCCTCTTTGAATTTGATACCAGAAATGCGTTTGGAAAAAGTTGGGATAGGGGAACAAAAGACTGCAAAAATTTGTATAATTCTAAAAAAAACCTGGTGGAGCATCTGACAGTGAGTTAGGTTAAGAAGTCGGTAACATGATTGGGTATAAAGAGCATCTCAGAGAGTGTTTCAGAAGTAAAGATGAGGAGGGGTTCAGCACTCTGTGAAAGGCTGCACCATCAAACAGTGCAACAGTTCAAGAAGAACATTTCTTTTAATGGAAATAAAGAATTTCATGATCTAAAATGAATCAAACATGATTCTGTAGTGGAAATCACTGTATGGGCTTAGAAACACTAAAAACCACTGTGGAAACAGTTCATCACTGCACCCACAAATGCAGTTAAAACTCTAAAACTCAAAGAAGGAAACCTAATATAAACAGGATCCAGAAACGCTGCCACCTTCTCTGGGCCTGAGCTCATTCAAAATGGACTGAGGGGAAGTGGAAAAGTGTCCTGTGATCCAACGATTCAACATTTGAAATCTTGTATCAAACAAGAAAACATCTCACTTTCAGAACTACAGCAGCATCTCCTCAGTTCCCAAATACTTAGAGAATGCCATTAAAGAAGAGGTGATGAAACACAGCGGTAAACAGACCCCCGTCCCAACTTTTTTTGAACGTGTTGTTGACAGCAAATTCAAAATAGGTGAATATTTTCAAAAAACAATAACATTTCTCAGTTTCAATGTCTTATATGTTGTCTATTGTCAATTTAATATAAGGTTTAAATGATTTGCACATTGTTACTTTCTGTTTTTATGTACATATGTTTTTTGCACAGCATCCTACAGTGTTTTTGGAAACTAATTTGGTAAATATTGTATTATTTTATGATTTAATTAATTATTGAGTTATAATATGCTGTAATTTGTTGTAATTTGTTGAAATTTTGCGAATATTGCATGATATTCAAAATCAGTTGCACCATAGCTTGGTGAAGGAACATGCTAACGTTGCATTATGAAGTATCTATTCACACTTTATTGAGATGTAATGAGTTTGCATTATCCTCATGATGACTCATGGGTGGTAGGTGAGTGGTTGCTATGGTAACTGAGACCGTATGAGTAAGCTGGACTCCTCCCACAAACTGTAAGAACAGGAAGGGGTGAGGTCTGTGGGAGGGAGCAGGTGTGGAGCAGACTCCTGTGGGAGGGAGGGGGGAGCAGGTGTGGAGCAGACTGTCACTTTCACTATAACACAACCACAGTGAACATCAGCCAGCTTATTCAGACCTGCCTTCTGGACGTGCTAAAATCCTGACAACCGACACCTATTGGCTATTTTAGGGCTTTAATCTGGCCCAAACCCAATCGGATGACTCGGAAATGCAGGCAGTTATAATGCTCTTATAGCCAATTACTGCAGTGGATACGGCTCCCCCACCACCACACGGCACCTTTAACAGCTAAAACATAAATTATTAGCAATTATTATAGATCAAATTAAGGTTGATCAGATTTACAGGTACAAAACCCAAAGGATAAACAGGAGAAACTCCGCCTCACTCATTAATATGCAAATCTATGGCTCATTTATTGGCTGCTCCTGAGTTTTTTTTAGCTGCTGCAATTTCAATAGTGCTGTGTGTTCCAGAACTAGAACACTTACATAGTACATACTTGTGTTCTAATGTTAGACTGTGCACACTCATGTTCTAAAACTAAAGTACCTGGTGAGTGTGCACTTGTGTTCTAGAATCAGAACACTTAACTAGCACATACCTGTGTTCTAGAATGCTTAGTCAGTGCACACACATGTTCTAAAACTAAAGTACCTGGTGAGTGTGCACTTGTGTTCTAGAATCAGAACACTTAGCTAGTGCATGCTTTTGTTCTAGAACATTAGACAGTGCAGTCATGATCTAAAACTAAAACACTTAAGTGTGCACTTGTGTTCTAGAAAAGTACACTTAGCTAGCACATACCTGTGTTCTAGAGTGCTTAGTCAGTGCACAGGCATGCTCTTAAATTAGACTGCTTAGCTGGTGCGTTTCTGTGTCCTAGAACTACACTTAGCTAGTGCGCACTTGTGTTCTAGATCTAGAACACTTGCATAGTACATATTGATGTTCTAAATCTAGAATGTTTGGCTTGCGCGCGCTGAGCTGGTGTTTTATTTTGGACTTTCCCGTTTTTCCGCACAGAGCAGGCGTCTGCTTGGGATGGATAACTATTGGCCAATCACAGCGCAGCAGGGGCGGGGCCTGCCGGAATACGGGTGGGGTAAACAGTGTAACTCCGGCTGGTTGTGGGTGTGTCGAGTTTGGAGAGTTTAGTTCTAGAAGTGACACGAGGAGCGAAACTAAACTAAACTAGAACCAAACTCGGATTAGTATGAGTTCGGACTGACAGCGCGCGGTGATCATGGCCATCTGGACTCGGGCGGATAAGAACGGTCAGCTGGACCTGCTGCTGCGGGAGCGCTGGGTCCGGGTCACGGCCGAACTCAGCCGGGACACTTTAACGCTGAGCGCCGACGGGGAGGCGAGCGGGAGCGGCGCCGAGCTCAGGAACGGGCTGTCTAACGGAAACGAGCTCAGTGGCGAGCAGAACCGGCTCCGGAGCCCAAACCCGGAGCTCCAGCCCAACCACGGACACTTAAAGCCCGGCGGATACAGCAGCCCGGGCTCCGGCAGGCTGAGCCGCGATAACGGGACCAGCTCGGAGTACGGGAGCCCCGGTTCGGGCTGCGGGAGCCCCGGGTCCAGCTTCAGCTCCAGACACGGAGACGGAGGAGGCTCGGGCTGCGACGCGAGCGCGGCGGAGAACGTGCGGAGGGTGCGGGTGGTGAAGCAGGAGTCCGGCGGGCTGGGCATCAGCATTAAGGGCGGCAGAGAGAACCGAATGCCCATCCTCATCTCCAAGATCTTCCCCGGACTGGCGGCGGACCAGAGCCGAGCGCTGCGCGTGGGAGACGCCATCCTGTCCGTGAACGGCAGTGACCTCCGCGAAGCCACGCACGACCAGGCGGTGCAGGCGCTGAAAAAGGCCGGCAAGGAAGTGACGCTGGAGGGTAAGTGCTCAACGCGACGCCGGGGATTCGGCTCGGCCTGCTGGGCTGCGCTCCAATAACACCGACAGCACCGAGGACCACAGTAACTCCGCTCAGCTCGGAGAGTAACGCTGCAGTACCGTAGTACGTTCTAGAACCAGAACGCTGAATGAGCGCGCACTTGTAGAACTTGTGGAGCACTTTTAGGTTAACAAGTTTCAGACGCGCCTCCGTCACCCAGCGCACACAGCGAGTGGGTTCCTGTGGTGGAGAATGCTTAGCTAGTACACGCGTATATTCTAAAACTAGGATCCGTGGAGTGCGTGTACTGGTGTTCTTGTACTAGAACACTGAGTCAGTGTGCCCTTGTTTCTTGTGTTCTGTAACCGGGATGCTTAGCTGGTGGATTCTTGTGCTCCATGACTGCAGTTCTTGTGTTCTAGAACTTGAGTGCTTAGCCTTTGCAGACTCATGTTGTAGAACCAGCTCACTTAGCTAGAATGTCTTTGTTGTTCTGGCACCAGATCACTTAGCTAGCGTACCCTTGTGTTCTAGAAGTAGGACACTCAGCTAGTGTGCATGTGTGTTCTAGAACCAGAACACTTATCTAGTGTTCCATTGTGTTCTAAAAGTAAAACACTTAACAAGTACACATGTGTTTTAGAGCTAGAACACTTAGCTAGAGCACCCAAGCGTTCTAGAACTAGAACACTTAGCTAGTGCACCCATGTGTTTAGAACTAGAACACTTAGCTAGTGTGCCCTTGTGTTCTAGAAGTAGAATACTCAGCTAGTGTGCATTTGTGTTCTAGAACCAGAACACTTATCTAGTGTGTCATTGTGTTCTAAAAGTAAAACAATTAGCTAGTTCACCTATGTGTTCTAGAACACTTGGATTATGTGCCCTTGTGTTCTAGAACCAGAACACTTATCTAGCATGCCCTTCTGTTCTAATGTTATGGTTGGGTTGATTATCTAGAACACCACAGAAACCCGTTGCTCATGATGCTCTCTGAAGACGGTAAACAATCGCTGAGATTGGTGATTGTTTGAGTCTCATTTGCATATTCCAGTGTTTTGTAGTGTCAGTGCTGTAGGGGAGTTATTGTGCATATATGAATATTCATTAGTATTAGAATATTAGAGCGCTGCAGGACGCGCTGAGAGTATAATACAGATTTATGCTGAAGTAACTGTGAGTTCAGCGATGCTGACATATATTATAATGAGTTCCACAGTTTTGTTTAATCCCTGTCATATTCCCAAACATTCCTTGAGGAAGGAAAAGGGGGAAAAACAAAATGAATATTGATGTTTTGTTGTAATGTTATTCTGCTTAAAATGTACTGGAGAGCAGATATGGTTCTTCAGGTTCTCCGCTCGGCTGACGGGGTTCGTGGCGGTGCTGCAGGACTGTGAGAGCTCCCAGCCGTGTTTGTCCGTCCATCTGTGTGCCGTCTCAGTGTTTGGTCTCGGAGTTCCTCTCCGTCTCTCGGCCGCTTCCACACAAACACGTGAGCTGCAGAGCAACCGCAGCCTTAACGATGTTTACACATCAGCCCGTTCTCAATTACCATCCAGGGTTCCAGAGCGTTCCGACTTCCTGAAGGTATTTAGCACATTCAGCCTCTAACGAGTTCCGACTGTTGTGGACGCTGATCTGGGCATTTACACTTCTCTTTTCTCTTATGACAGCCAGCTCATCAGGGCCGGACAGTTCAGTTCTATATAGAACCATTTGCATGGTGAAATGGTTCTTTAGACTGATGGAGAGTGTGTTGTATATGGTGTTATAAAGCACCGAAAAGGGTTCTGCTATTGTATCCATGCTTGACACTGTACACAATAGCAGAACACTTTTTGAAAAGGGCTCTTTATAGCACCAAAATGTTCTGTACAGAAACTAATACAAGACGTTCTCCATCAATCAGAAGAACCATTTCAGCATACAAATAATTTAATCATGAAAGCAGTTTAATGAGTGTTCATGGTTTTATATAGAATCAGTGTCTTTACTGAAGAACCCTTGAACTGCCTTTTTTATCCAAAACGCTAGAACCAGAACACTTAGCTAGTGTCACCGTATGTTATAGAACCAGAACACTTAATAGTGTCACCATATGTTATAGAACCAGAACACTTAGCTATTGTCACCATATGTTATAGAACCAGAACACTTAGCTTGTACGCTCCTGTGTTCTAGATCTAGAATGCTTAGGCTGGTCTGAACGTAGCTTCAGTCATTGATCAGAGTCCTGCTCTCCGAGTGCGCTAGACATACGAGGAATCGGTCACACCTGTATGACCGTAACACACTGAACAGACCAGGCAAACACAGACCGACAACAGGGATTAAACTACGCTCTTAAAGATGGTTCTTCAAGGGTTCCTCGGAAAAGACAGTGTCTGCCCTGCCACCACTACTTAAGAAACCTACAGGAAACACTGGAGAACATTTATCTGCTGTTTTATTCATACGTTCTGCTGCTTGGTGCTGAATTATCTGTGCCCTCAGAGCTGCAGGTCAGCAGGGCCTCATTACAGGTAGCTGACCGTGTTCTGAACACTCAGATATGGAACGTATGGGTATCATATCATATGAAGAGCCTTTAAAGGGGAGTCTAAGATGATGTGAATAAATGGAGAACCCGCCCTCAGACTCCGCTGCATGTGCAGGTGTGTGGTGGGCAGATGTGCAAAGGTTGGGTTCTCGTGCTGGCGGGATCAGGAGGAGAGCTACTTCCTGTTAGATCAGCTCAGCAGATGCTCGGAGCTCATTAGCACCGAGCGCTCGTTCTGCAGGCAGAACACTCTGAGATCCTCGCTGTCTGCTTCACGTGGAGTTTTCATTCTGCTTTTAAAGTTCTGAGTCATTCCTGTAACTGTGGCAGCGCAAAAGTCCCCAAAGATCCGCCAGCTGACGAGTGAAACCACAAAGAGGGTTCCTTAGTAAGGACTGCACGGAACTGTGAACACTTAGAACCATCTGCATGCTTAAAGGGTTCCTTGCATGGGTAAATGGTTCTCTAGATCGGTAGAGAATGTGCTGTATGTGGTTCTATATAATACCAAAAAGGTTACAAGCTGGAGATTGTAACAGTACCCTTTTTGGTGCTATGTAGAACCTTATACACTAACCTATATGGAACATGTACACTTTAAAAAATCAGTGTTATTCAAAAGAGCTGTTTTAATAAGGGGAACAGCTTTGATTAGAACCATAAATTCTATGTAGTCACATACTAAAATGGTTCTCTGCATAGTGAAATGGTTTTTCAGATTGATGGAGAATGTGTGGTATATTGTTCTATATAGATTTTTTTGTAAATGGTTCTATACACCTTCTATTGTTGCAATGTCAAGCTTGTAAAAACAGAACCATAGAAGAACCCATTTTCAAAAATATTCTGTTTAGAACACTATACACCACATTCTCCATCAAGCTCAAGAACATTTAAGCATACAGATGGTTCTTTGAGTGTTCATAGTTCTATATAGAACCATTGTCTTTACTAAAGAACCCTTAAGGAAGCGTCTTTTTGAGCCTGTAGTCCAGCTCAGCTGAGGGTTCTGAGGGCTGCAGCGTGTGTCGGTTCTGGCCGCGTCAGTGAAGACGTGTTCTTTGTTTCTGTCCAATTAAAACTTCACAATGAAACAAGAGGCTCTATTCACGCTCTGTTCTGCCGCTTCCTCTGTTCTCGTCTGCAGCCGGAACCGAGTGACCTCCCGAAGGGGCCGAACACGGCGCGCCGGGGTGAGCGCGGTCAGCAGCGACAGTGCAGCGGCGGTGGAACGGGAACTTGCGCAATACAAGCTGCTTCCCTTTCAGTTCTGCTAAGTTTAGCTTCACCGGTTCTGGGCTTTGACCTTGGTTGCCAGATTGTTTCCTTTAGTCCCCAAAAATCCATTTAAAAAATCACTAAAATTCAACCCCAATTAAACCCTGATTTAACCCCCATTAAACCCAGATTTAACCCCGATTAGATAGAGAAGTGTGAGAAGAGAAACCAGACGCTCTGGCCTTCTACTCAATCTTAGCCTCCAGAGTGATTATTCCAGATTTTCCACTATTTTCCATTATCAACATTCGATATACAACCCCACGGGCGTTGTGTAAAACATAAATAAAAACAGAATACGGTGATTTGCAAATCCCTTTCAACCTATATTCAATTGAATACACTACAAAGACAAGATATTTAATGTTCAGACGGATAAACTTTATTGTTTTTTGCAAATATTCACTCATTCTGAATTTGATGCCTGCAGCATGTTCCGAAGAAGTTGGGACAGGGGTACATTCATACGTTCACACAGAGGGATAGAACCGTTTAGGGAACGGTTTCTTTTTCTTTTTTTCTTTTTTATGAGCTAGATAATTAATTTCTTTATTAAAGAAAATGGTTATATATATATTTGCATCCTCAAATTTCTCTTTAGTGAAATGGTTATTCAGAGTGATGGAGAATGCGTTATGTATCGTTCTATATAGCACCAAAAGGGTTCTGCTGTTGTTACGATGTCAGGCTTGTAACCCTTTTTGCTGCTGTATGCACTCTCAAGTGTTCTTCAGTAAAGAATTTGTTATAGAACCATGAGCACTCAAAAGAACCCTTTGCATCATGAAATGGTTCTTCAGCTTGATGGAGCTTGTGCTGTGTATGGGTCAAGCTTGTATGAGTAGAATAACCCTTTTTAGTGCCATATAGAACCATATATAGCACATGCTCCATCAAGCTGAAGAACCATTTCATCATGTAAAGTGTTCATGCTTCTATATAGAACCGTTTTCTTTACTTATTGAAGAACCACACATATCTTTTTGTGTGTAGAACCTTTATCACTAAGGTTCTGTATAGAACCATATAACATGTTCTGTGAATACCATGTCTATAGGAACCTATGAGTACATTCATAACATGTTATAAGGCATCATATACATGACTAAGTGTTTATAAACATGCATTGCACTTTATAACCATGTTTATGATGCATTATGAACTGTCAGAGTTGATAACTTTCTAACAATATAACATGTTATTAGCACTGCTTATAATGCACAGTGTTAATACTTCATAATACATAATAAACATAGCTATAAGGTGTAATTACTTTTTATAAATATTTACAGCCATATTTATAGTGACTTATGAATGCATGAAAACGTGTTTATAGATTTTCACTAACATGGTATTCATAGAAAGTGTTACCACAACACGTTATTGATCAATCTGAAGAACCATTTCGCCATGTGAACAGTTCTTCGTGAGTGTTTACGGTTCTATATGTTTTCTTTACTAAAGGATTCGTGTTTTTAAGAGTGCATGAAGGAAAAGCAAGATTTTGCTAAATGAACAAAAAAAAAAAAAAATATATATATATATATATATATATATATATATATATATATATATAATATATTTTATATATTTTTTGCTATTTGCATTTATATGACCTTTAATAATCAGCTAAAATTCTGTGATCACAGGGTTTGTGGCGACACCTGGTTCCTATCGCCACTGTAAAGACATCTGAACCATCTCACACCAGACATCTCACACCATCTCACAGACATCTGATTACACCTCACACACTGAATTAAGGAGGTCATTATCACACCAATGAGTGTAATAACCCAGGTTATGAGAGGGAGTGACTGAGTATTGATGAGCTGGTCTGGTCAGGTGGGTTTGTTGTGTTGAACCGGTGGACTGAGTGACCTGGCTGCAGTAGAGATGCATCGATACCGTTACTGTAGTTATCAGGCCAATGTGCTCAGTTACTCGTACTCATAAGACTTACCGACATTCCGGTACCAGCTGACATAAGCTGAGTGTAACAACTCACACAGTGGTGTCGGGCTGTGTTCACACAGCTGTCGCACTTCATTTAAAGCCAGGCAGATTTAACGATGTGCTGTTACGGTTCATTACACTCATTTACACTACAAGATACTTCCTTCTGAGTATGTACTCTGACTTGCCGAGTACTCGTACTCATGCACTCGTACTCCGTCTGACAGAGCTGGTATCGCTGCCTCCCTCGTCTGTGAGTTGGTGCTGTAACGCTGCGTCCGTGGGACGGCCAGTTTGGGCCCTGCTGGGTCTGGAGTGGTGAGCGAGGCTGGTTTCTGTGGGTTTGGTTAATATCTAACGCTGGGAGCTCTAATGAGGAACAGACGCGCTGCAGCTCGTGCTGACTCAGAACGTGGAAGATTCCGTCTGAAAAACATCCACTTCACTCTAATTTCATTCCTCATGCTGGACTAAAACTCCTCTGTCCTCTCTGCTGGTCACTCCTGCTGATATGAGGCAGATTCAGTGTATTGATCTTTTTTAATAGGTGTTGTGTTGATGCTTCAGTGTAGGATTGGGACACAGCCGGCGATGGAGCTGAGTGGGAGGCAGGAGGGAATGGTCTGCATTGTTCTGCAGGGCGTGTCGATGGGCAGTTTTGGGCTGCGATGTGTTTATGATGAGGTGTTGGAACCGCGTTCCGCAGGTTCCTCTCGCTGCTTTCAGTTTTGCTGTGTTATTATAAGGGAGCAAAGTTTGGTCAGTCAGTGTGTGGTCATCATCGGTTGAATCCAACATTCATTTTCCCAGTATATGGACAAATTGCAGGAGCATTTTTATATATAATACATTGTAAATGCATTATGTATACGTATGATACACTACATAGAGATGCTTTAATATGTATAAAATATGAGTATTATTATTATTATTACATATAGATACATGCGTATGTGAATAATACATATGGGACATGTTATTATATGTAGATGCATTTATCTATTACATATGGAGCATATTATTATTATTATTATCGTTACGTATATGTTTACACATTGATAATACTTATGTTATCTATTAGATTGACTGATTGACATTTAAAAATACATATTGAGAAAGAAAGAACATCCATAACTGTCAATGGAACATAAAGGAAGCGGAGGAAATATCGCGTCATTTTGGACGAGTTCTCAAATTTTCAAATAGTGTGTAAAAGTGAAAAACACAACATGAACATGATTCATACGAGACTTATCATTATTACATATAATAACACGTATGTACTTTACATATTTAGTATTATGTATATTATGTATAGATGTGGGGCGGCACGGTGGCGTGGTGGGTAGCGCTGTCGCCTCACAGTGAGGAGGGCCTGGGTTCGATTCCCCGGCCGGGTGACCGGGGTCCACTCTGTGTGGAGTTTGCATGTTGCATGTTGCATGTTCTCCCCGTGTCTGCGTGGGTTTCCTCCGGGTTCTCCGGTTTCCTCCCACAGTCCAAAGACATGCAGTCAGGCCAATTGGACATGCTAAATTGCCCCTAGGTGTGAGTGACTGTCTGTGTCTGTGTCTGTCTGTCTGCCCTGCGATGGACTGGCGACCCATCCAGGGTGTATCCTGCCTTCCGCCCGAAGACTGCTGGGATAGGCTCCAGCACCCCCCCACGACCCTGACGGAGAAGCGGCTTAGAAAATTGATGGATGGATGGATGTATAGATGTGTGTGTGTGTAGGGTGTGTATGTATGTATATATGTGTGTATGTATGTGCGTACGTGTGTGTGTGTCTATGTATGTGTGTGTGTCAATGTGTGTATATATATGTATAGGTGTGTGTGTGTGTGTGTGTGTATGTGTGTGAGTGTGTAGGGTGTGTATATATATATATATATGTGTGTGTGTGTACGTGTGTGTATGTGTCAATGTGTGTTTATATGTATGTGTGTGTGTGTAGGGTGTGTATGTATGTATTATGTATATATGTGTGTATGTATGTGCATACATGTATGTGTGTGTCTGTTAATGTGTGTATATGTGTGTGTGTGTGTGTGTGTTTGTGTAAAACCTGATATTGTATAAAAACAAACATGTGATGTGTAAAGGAGCCCACTGACCCCCCCGCCCGTCACTCCGCTGAACCACACGCTGTTCTGATTAAGAGTGGGTTTTGGTGGTTTTGGTGGAGAGTGTTCAATAACAACAGAGCTGAGGACTGCAGGGGATTATGGGTAACAGAGCAGCCCTGTAGCTGAGAGAGCAGGAGAGTCTGAGAAGTGAGCTTTAATAGTTAAAGCAATAATTGGTCCTTTAATGACGGAGCTTAACGAGAGCAGCTGTGACGTCATAAGAACCTCAGTATAACATTGCGGCCTGTCAGAGTTGTTTACTCAGAAACTGCCCTTACCAGTACCAGCATGACTGCGGCTGGATCCAGTGACCTGCTGAAGTCCGGCAGTCGCCTGTTGTTGGTTGGTTGGTGGTTGTTAATGTGTTCTGAAATAACTGATCCAGCATTAATTAGCCAATGAGCCTTTCTCTCGTTTCCGGTTTGGGAAGTTCTGTGTAAAATCATTTCCGGTTTGGGAAGTTCTGTGTAAAATGATGAATTACGAAATGCAGCTGTATTGGTAGCGGAGCGGAAACCCGAAATAAGTTTACACATAACCTCCCCCAGAACTCGACCCCTCCTCCGTGCGTGAATAACGCCCTTTTACACACACTAGAGTGACGTTACACGACCCAAAAAACCATTCAATTCTTAACGGTGGTTATTATTACAGTTCCAGCTGTTTCTCGAGCTGGTGGGAGATGAACTAGAACCAAAGTCTGTTCTGTGCGTTATCCGCCCGGCCCCGAGTTCTTTGCTGTCGTGACGTAGCGCTGATTTGTCCTTTAGCTTTACAACCGGTTATGTTACCACATTATTATATTAATTTGTTCCACTAGTTTTGGAATGCTTTTCTGGAACACGTGAGCAGGAACATTACAGTGCTGGTTCTACTGGGAGTGATCTGCTTTGTGGTTTGCTCGGTTCTGCTGTTGGGCTGCAGACTTTAATAACATGCTAATCAGACGGTCAGTCTAGATTTCAGACTGGCTCCTGAATGTAACGATCATGTAATTGAGTATTCGAATGTGCTGAGTAGTGCAGAGTCTCTCAGTGCTCAGGGATACTGAAGTTATTTGGCTGCTACTGTAAAAGTATGAATTTTGAACTTTGTTTTCCTCAGCGAGGCTGTGAGAGTTCAGTGTTTCTGTTTTTCATTTTGTCCCGTAAATGGTTCTTTACTACAACAACACACACTTCCCTGAATTCCATGGGCAGAGAGCCTCAACATGCAGAGGGGGGTGGAGAGGGTGAGAGAGAGAGTGAGCGAGAGTGTGAGGGAGAGTGGGGGAGAGAGTGAACGCGTGAGAGAGTGAGCAACAGGGAGAGTGAGGGTGAGAGAGTGAATAGAGCAGCCTCAGGTGAAACTCTTCCATCCTGTATTTTATGTTTCTACCAAACACACCTGCACATTGTGTGTAACTGCAGTGAGCGTGAGAGCATGTCAGTAAATGAGTGGTGTTCTCTCTCTCTCTCTCTCTCTCTCTCTCTCTCTCTCTCTCTCTCTCTCTCTCTCTCTCTCTCTCTCACACACTCACACACACACACACACACACACACACACTCTCTCTCACTCTCTCTCTCACACACACACACACTCTCTCACACGCACACTCTCTCTCTCTCTCTCTCTCTCTCTCTCTCTCTCTCTCACACACGCACACACTCTCTCTCACTCTCTCTCACACACACGCACACACTCTCTCTCTCTCTCACTCTCTCACACTCTCTCTTTCTCTCTCTCACACTCTCTCTTTCTTTCTCTCTCTCTCTCTCTCTCTCTCTCTCTCTCTCACACACACACACACACACACACACACACACTGTGGAACAGTTCTGATGGCATGTTTTCCGGAGTTTTCTGGTGGAAACTTTCAGACAGCTCAGTGCAGAAGTGACGAGGAGAAAGAAAGTGAACAGCCACAGAAACCCAGGAGAGGGTGGATGATTGTGTGCAGTCATATCAACTCAGGCTAGTTTGGCTAGTTTAGCTATTTTCACTCAAAAGACTTCGATAACAGACGGTTAGCTAGTTTTAGCTATTTTCAGCCTGTGTTGGGCAGCGCAGAGTTGGTATTAGCCAGGTATTAGCCACCGTTGGCTAACAGAGTTAGATCACAGACAGTGGGTTAGCATTAGCCATTCTCAGCCAGCAGAGTTGGAGAATTAGCTTGTTAGCTAGCATTAGCTGTTTCCAGTTAGCAGAACTGACTAGCGGTGCTTTTTCCCATAATTACTAAAAATGTTTTGTCACCACGAGACGTTTGGTCTCAAAATACTGTGCTGGCGCGTATATTAGTTATTAAAAGCACATACTGTATCATGTTTATGGATTTTTTCATATACAAAAGTATATCACTGTCGCGTCAGTGTATCGCCGGCGCGCGTCAGCGCTGCCGTCCGTCTCTCTGCTTGTGTTCTGTTTAAAGAGCTCATTAACGCTGTCAGTCAGTTCAGCCCTCGTTTTAATTAGGCCAGAGCACAGAGGACACGCAGGAGTCTGTCAGCCTGTCCCACATAGAGCAGCCTCCACACTCCGAGAACACGAAGACACACACACCATACACACACACCCACACACACACTCACACCATACACACTCACACACATACACACACACACACACACCATACACACACATACCACTCGGACACATACACACTCACACCATACATACACACACACACACACCATACACACACATACCACTCAGACACACTCACACCATACACACACACCACTCACTATATACACGTACCACTCACACATCATACACACACACTCTCACACGCACACCATACACACACACCATACACACACTACTCACTATACACACACACACACACACCATACACACTCACACCATACACACGCACCACTCACTATACACACACACACATACCACTCACACACAATACACACACACTCTCTCACACGCACACCATACACACACACCATACACACACACACAAATCAAATCAAATTTATTTGTATAGCGCTTTTTACAATGGATGTTGTCACAAAGCAGCTTTACAGAATTTCGGAAAAGACAAAGTTTCAAAAGGACTGTAAGAATGTACAGAAACCCCCTGGTGGGCAAGCCAGGGGCAACAGTGGCAAGGAAAAACTCCCTCAGAACTGAGGAAGAAACCTTGGGAGGAACCAGGCTCACCAGGGGGGACCCATCCTCCTCTGGTCAAGCTACCTACAAGTGATTATATTACTAATATTAATAGCAGTAATATTGGTATTAGGAATAATTAGGAGTCTATGAGAACATCAGCGTAGGGTGGGCAGCTCCTACCATACACACACCATACACACACCACTCACTATACACACACCATACACACACACACACACTCTCTCTCTCTCTCTCTCTCTCTCTCTCTCTCTCTCTCACACACACACACACACAACCTACACACACACCATACACACGCAAAACTGCTTTTAAAGTTTAGTTATGGTTCACCGCTGCGCACATGTGATTATACCAAACTATCACTTTAATGGTGCTCAGGTACAGAATATCAGTCATAGGTGATCTTTACTGCACAGAGACGTGATCAGTAGATCAGTACGGACCTTTACATCCCCCACAACCCGTTTATCGAGTCCAATAGCCCACGCACTGACGGCCGACGCAGCCAAAAGCTTTCATGAGCTTAATCCTCGCCTGCATCCAAGAATGACTTCATCCTCATCTCTCCGTCTCAGATTTCCCTTACAGAGAGAAGGAGCACTTACACACACACACACACACAAAGGCTTGTTTTTATACTTTGTCAGGACATATGTATATGTAATCATGTGGCCTTAAATGCATTTTATATATACATACATGTGCATGTGACATGTATATAATGCAGTTATGTACAAAAGACCTTTTTTTTTTTTTCATTTTTAGCTGTTACAGCCACTACATACAACTTTAGTACAGCGTCTTCAGTAGCTAACTCTACTCTCAGCTGTGGTCAGTCAGTGAGTCTCTCTCTCCCTTCATTCCAGCTTCCATTCTTCTCAGGAGCCTCACTTTCAGCTCCTCAAAGAATCTGTAGACATGCCTCCAAAGCTCAGTCTTAGAAACTGGTTGATGATTTTCTGAAGTAATCAAAGCCATTCAGTGGTGCTGAGGTCTGGACTCTGGTGTGGCCAGTCCACCGTTCAGCTTCTTTATTTGATGTGTCCGTCTCCTTTTCTCAGTGAGGTTCTTCTTGATCAGCTACACATCCTTTCAGACCCACAGCGCTGAGTGGTCTTCTCACAGTGGAAGGATGGACAGAAACACCTGTGGATGTTTTCAGATCTGGAGCAGCTTGATTTTCTCCTCTCTCAAAAAGATCAAAGCTTTAAGTGCTGTTTATCTGACGGTGGCAGTTTTGGGGTCGACCAGGTCTTCCAGATGGTTGTTGGGAGGAACATTTTCTTTGTAATTTTTATTTTTTTGGAAACTTCTCTTTCTTCAGTTGGCCTTTGTTATTTTTAAAATAATACATATATACACACACAGAGAGTGGAGAGAGATGTTGAACCTTAGTTTGAGGATTTGATTTAGCATTAGTGACGTCAGGTATTGATGTTGGATGGTCATTTCTGGGTCACTCCAGCTCATCCCAAAGGTACTGCATGGAGCTCTATCACTCTAGACAACACAGTTCCACTGCTCCAAAGCCCAGTTCCGTCCTCATAACTGTTCTCCAGCAGTAGAGTGTGTGTTTGTGAAGAGTGGGGTGTGTGTTGAGGTTAAACTGTGGTGAGGAGCTCCAGCCCAGGATGAATGAACCCAATCAGTTTTCCTCCATTTAAGGAAAAAAGCCTTAGAGCTCAAATCAGCCTGTACACACACACACACACACACACACACACACCCACACCAGCCTGCTTCTCCTGCTAACACTTTAGCATTTAGCACTCCAGCATGCTGGTTTTGGCTGTGGTATGCAGTTGTTTGAGTGCTGCACTTGTACAATAACAGTAAACAGCATTCCGTTCAGATTGGATTAGTTTCTGACAGTAAGTCTTTCTCTCGTCTCTGTTCCTCTCTGTCACAGCGCTGGACTGTGAATGATTTTTGGGTTTGGTTCTGATCCTGCAGATGGACCCAGAGCTGGCAGGAGTTTCTCCACACTCAGTATTACCATCAGGTCAAACAAAACGACCAGAGCTATGAAAGTGTGCCGTGAACAGATGTCTTCACATTTTGTAAGTCACTGTGGATAAGAGGGTGTAGTGAGACCCCTAAAGACTAGCACCACCAAGAGTGAAAGCCCTGAAGACTGGCGCCACCACGAGTGAAAGCCCTAAAGACTAGTGCCACCAAGAGTGAAAGCCCTAAAGATTGGTGCTACTAAGAGTGAAAGGCCTAAAGACTGGTGTTAGCATGAGTAAGGAGTGAAAGCCCTAAAGACTGGCATTAGCAAACATAAAAGCCCTAAAAACTGGCCTTACCAAGAGTGAAAGCCCTAAAGACTGGGGCTACCAAGAGGGAAAGCTTTAAAGACTGGCGCTACCATTAGTAAGATCCCTAAAGACTAGTGCTACCAAGAGTGAAGGCCCCGAAGACTGACACTACCATGAGTAAGTGCTCTAATGACGGTGTCAGTGCCAGTTTTTCAGGCTGTTGCTCTTGATAGTGTAAGTGTTCAGGGTTCTCTCTCTTTGTAGTGCCAGTCGTTAGGGCTCTTACATTTGGTAGTGTCAGTCATTATGGCTTTTACTCTTGGCATTGCCAGTCTTTACACACTTGATTGTGCCAGTCTTTAAGGTCTTGATGAGGGTACTCTTTAGGGTTTTTACTACTGGTAGTGCCAGTATTTGGGGCTCCTCCATCTTGGTAATGTACATCTTTAGGGTTTTCCCTCTTGGTGGTGCCACTCTTTGGGGCCCTCTGCGGTGTGGCTGTCTTTAGGGCTTGTATTGTTGGTAGTTCTGGCCTTTAGGGCTTTTGCTGTTGGTAACCCAAGCCTTTAGGACTCCATGCTCAAAGCTGTGGAACTTTGTAAAGTCAGACAGAAATGGTGGATGTGATAATTGATTGTATTATGACTGTATGAAATTGAACCCAAATAAAGGAGTAAATGTGTTTGTTTCCCACAGTGAAGTATATCCGGGAGGTGTCCCCCCTGTTTAAAAAGCCCTCCATGCTGGCCGAGCTGCCCTGGGATGGCCTCTGGTCTCCGTCCTCCAACTTCACCAACACTGAGGAATCCCCAAAACACGGTGGCAGCAAAGACAGGAAGGTCATTCCTCTCAAAATGAGCTTCATCTGCAGGAACCTCACCATGCCTGACCTGGAGAGCAGGTAAGGAGGGGGTGGGGTGCGTTCAGCCACCATGAGCCAAATAGTTGAATGACCTTGATGGCTGAAAACGTTGGTACAGTATTTGTTCTTTGTGGCTGGAGATAAAGTCCCAAAGTGGTGGAACGTGGTGCTTAGTTTGCTTTCACTGATCATCTTGAGGGGCACAGAACATGTTTACATTATTAATTTCCTACAGTGATCAGCTGTTTACAGCCATGTTAACAAGATTCCGCTGATATGCTGTGTTATGTCTGTGGTAGTCAGTGTTTAATAGAAAGTTCTTGAAACTGCTAATGAGTTTGATGTGTTCATGTAACACACACGTTGGGATTCAAGGCCAGTAAAAATTCTTATTTCTGTAAATAAATCAAAACCTCATAGCTGGTGCATCTCAAGTGTGTTTGAAGTGGATCATTTGAAATGGTCACTCAGAAATCAGGGGGTAAATTCAGTCTTCTCATAAAGTGGTAGTTCTGTTAGAAATCAAATTTACACAACTTCTCCTCTGAGCCAAGACATGATTTGTTAGGCTAACGAGGTGTGGAACCAAGAATCCACCAATTAGCATCATGCAAAGCACATATAACCAAATGTGGACGAAAGTATATTAGCACATAGATAAAACAGTTACAGTGCTTTCGTTCACTGTCAGCATCAGAACCCACGCTGTCAAGTCTATTAGAGATCACTGAACAACTCCACATTTGGACATTATGCTAAGATAAGATAATCCTTTATTAGTCCCGCTGCAGGGAAATTCACTGTGCTGCAGCAGCAAAGGGAGAGCAAGACCCTCAAGTAGAAACAAAGTAATTAACCTTATTAATTAGCTAACACAGTTACAGTTTGTTACTTATACTGTATAGACAATCAGGCATAACATTATGACCACTGCCTGACCACTATGACCCTGTTTCTACCCTCATTGTCCATTTTACTTACTATATAGGTGCACTTTGTAGTTCTACAGTTACAGACTGTAGTCCATCTGTTTCTCTCATACTTTGTTACCCCCTTTTACCCTGTTCTTCAGTGGTCAGGACCCCCATGGACCCTCACAGAGCAGGTACTATTTAGGTAGTGGATCATTCTCAGCACTGCAGTAACACTGACGTGGTGGTGGTGTGTTAGTGTGTGTTGTGCTGGTGCGAGTGGATCAGACACAGCAGTGCTGCTGGAGTTTTTAAACACTGTCCACTCACTGTCCACTCTATTAGACACTCCTACCTTGTCGGTCCACCTTGTAGATGTAAAGTCAGAGACGATAGCTCATCTGCTGCTGCACAGTTTGTGTTGGTCATCCTCTAGTCCTTCATCAGTGGTCACAGGATGGTGCCCACAGGACGCTGTCGGCTGGATATTTTTGGTTGGTGGATTCTCAGTCCAGCAGTGACACTGAGACTCAATAAACAAAAAAAAATTCTAAAATGATGTATGTTTACACGTTCTGTGTTTGAGTACAGGTTGTTGGAGCTTCACTCTCCTGACGGTCAGCACACTGTGGTTCTGCGCTGTAAGGACGGACCCACTGCCCATTCCTGGTTCACCGCCATACACGCCAACATTGCCGCCCTGCTGCCTCAAACGCTCACTCACATCAACGCCTACCTGAGCTCAGCCAGCTCCAACACACATACACAGCTGAAACACATCGGCTGGCTGGCAGAACAGGTACACGCACAGTGAGACTGACTGGCCAGTGGAGTGAAAAAAAATCATCACAGTATTCATAGAGTGGCCATTTTATCAGAAACACCTACTGCACTTTGCAACACTGATCTGATGCAGCTGCTCAGCCGTGGTAACCCATTTCATTAAGATCCTGACACACCGCTCTTGTGCTGATGTTGCTTCCAGAGGCAGTTTGGAACTGAGTGATGCAGCAGAGGACGGGAGATTTTTACAGACTTCAGCACAGATTGTTGCTCCATTTCACAGTAATAGCACTTAAAGTTGGCAGGGGCAGCTCTAGCAGCACAGACATTTCACAGAATGAGTTGTGAGTCAACAGAGGAGGCATCCCATGAGTTTAAAGTCACTGAGCTCTTTAGTATGAACCTTCAATGCCAGTGTTTTTCCATAGCAGGGTCCGGCAACATGCGGCTCTTTTACTGCCCTGTTGAGGTTCCACAGCAGAATTAGATTAGTATTAATTAAGCTCTACTGTACGTTCAAAACAGTTTAACAGTAAATGGTCTTAAACACTGGAGTTAATGTAGAACTGCTAATTCACCCTTTCAGATCAGCGCAGACTGCTGGTCACCATAGCAACACCGACAACAGTCTCGCCCAGCTAGTAGCTAACGAAACGGCAAAGTGAGAGATTTGAGACGAACATCGATAATTTTGAGACGAATGGACCGATTTGTGTTTATAATCACTCCAGCAGGTTTCCTGATGTGTTTAATCTGCAACAAGAAGCAAACACTAAAAATTTGCAGTTACAGTTTCTTGTTTTCTAGCTTCTTGTTTGAATTTTCCTGTTCCACCTTAGATGGTGCCTGAGGCGCCAGCATGTAACTGCTACACCATTTAAGGTGGTTGGTTGGTTGCCTTCTACACTGTAGACTGGGGTTCAATCCCCACCTGGGTAAACACCCTACACTATACCAATAAGGGTCCTTGGGCAAGACTCCTAACACCGCCTTGGCCTGCCTGTGTAAAATGATCAAATTGTAAGTCGCTCTGGATAAGAGCGTCAGCCAAATGCCATAAATGTAAATGTAAGGTGGAACGGGAGAATTCAACCAAGAACCTGTTCAATAAGAAGCTGATTCGGCCTCATAAAAAGTCAAACGTTGAGAGACGTTTTGCAGAAATTTCTATTTTTGCGGTAGTTTCCTGCCAGAGATGCGAGGAAAGTGGCTATAGCTAAAAAAGCTGAAAATCAGAGCAAAGTGAGTCTGTATTATTGGTTCACCGTTACGAGTTAATCAGCACACACTGAGACACACTTTCAGCCAAGATGGTAAAATGGACATTAAATGTTGAGGCTCCTAAGGTGGTTTGATTTATGTTGAAAGGACAAAACGGCACTTCACAACATTTGGGTTGCGACTCCTGATCTATGAGGCTGCAAGGCTGTGCTTGATTTTATACACCTGTTAGTAACAAGTGTGGCTGAAACACCTGGACTCGGTATTTTAAGATTAAGTGATCCGTATTAGTCCCACAACGGGGAAATTTCACCTCTGCATTTAACCCATCCGTGCAGTGAAACACCACATACACACTAGTGGGCACACACACTCGGGGGCAGTGAGCACACTTGCCCGGAGCGGTGGGCAGCCCTATTCACAGCGCCCAGGGAGCAGTTGGAGGTTAGGTGTCTTGCTCAAGGATGTACTGTCATGTACTCTTGGCTTTGGGGATCGAACCACCGACCTTCCGGTCACAGGGCCGGTTCCCTAACCTCCAGCCCACAGCTGCCCCAGAGGGACATCAGTGGACTGTAACACATACTAAACATACAGCGTGTGAAGTTGGGTGCGCATCACTGCACTCTCAGTGTGGTATCATGGCACTTATTGATCATTATCAGCACATTAACACTCCTCTGGGCCGTTCTCAGCACAGCAGTGACAGTGAGTCGGTAGTGATTGCGGTGCTGCTGCTGGAGTATCTGCAGTGTGTTTGTTGGTACAGAGTGTGTAGTATGTTCTAAAGTGGGCACAGGAAAGTGGGGGTGCAGGAAACAAACTGCTTACAAACTGGAAACCACAGGAAACAGGCTTTGCGTTAACTACTTCCTGTGGTCCCACCAATCAGAGCGCAGCCCCTCCATGCTTCACGCTGATGAAAGTGCGATACAGTGTGACCTCTCACACGTTCCACGTTCACGCCAGTGCTGATGTTTATTAATATGTGTTTAGATCCCTCTGGATGCTGGGCGGCTCCAGTACAGACCCGTCGTCATGGCGATAACGGAGAAGGATATCCTGCTGTTTGACTCAGTGCCCTGGACACGAGAGGCCTGGAACACACCGCTGCTCACACACCCTCTACTCGCAACCAGGTACACACACACACACTTTCTCACACACACACACACAAATACAATTTCTCACACACACACTCACACACACACACACACCCTCTACTCACAACCAGGTACACACATATTCATATACAGACACACACACACACTTATACACACACACACACACACACACAGAGAAAGAGAGACTCATACAGCTGAGGCTGTGGTGATGAACAGTGATAATGAACATAAAAGACTGAATTAACTAAAGTCCTGCTGGAGATGGATTAGTTTAATCTGAGGAGGTGCTGTAATCTGAGTGATCACTAGGTTTGTGATTTTAATCCCGTGTGAATCTGCCATGTCTGTAGTTTTTACAGTCTGCTCAGTAATAATTCCAGGGTGACTTGTCCTCTTTAATTCTCCAAACTCTCCAAACAGCAGTCCTGCTCCAATCAGCATCTCAGTAGCATAATAAACCCAGCTAATAGAAAACGGACGAGGCTGAAGCCGTTTTTTTAGTTTTTCCCATTGCATCTTGAATGATGCCGCAGTTGCATTCGGGCATTCAAATCAAGGATCTCTGACTATGAGTCTGGTTTGTAAAGATTGTGGATATTAAAAAATTAAAAATACACAACAATGAAACTGGGAAAAAAATATTAAAATAAAATTTTAAAAATATTATTTGTTTTCCATCCATCCATTCATCCATCCATCATCTTCCGCTTCTCCGGGGTTCGGGTCGCGGGGGCAGCATCTTAAGCAATGAGGCCCAGACCCCCTTTCCCCAGCCACTTACACTAGCTCTCCGGGGGGGATTCTGAGGCGCTCCCAGGCCAGCTGGGTAATATAATCATGTCAGCGTGTCCTGGGTCTACCCCGGGGTCTCCTCCCTGGTGGACTTGCCTGTGACACCTCACGAGGGAGGCGTCCAAGAGGCATCCTAACCAGATGCCCGAACCACCTCAACTGGCTTCTCTCGACGTAAAGAAGCAGCGGCTCTACTCTGCGTCCCTCCCGGATGACCGAACTTCTTACCCTATCTCTAAGGGAGAGTCCAGACACCCTGTGGAGGAAACTCATTTCGGCCGCTTGTATTCGCGATCTTATTCTTTCGGTCATTACCCAAAGCTCATGACCATAGGTGAGGGTGGGAACGTAGATCGACCGGTAAATCGAGAGCTTTGCCTTGTGGCTCAGCTCTTTCTTTACCACAACAGACCGGTAAAGAGCCCGCATCACTGCTGACCCAGCACCAATCCGCCTGTCAATCTCCCGCTCCCTTGTACCATCACTCGTGAACAAGACCCCGAGATACTTAAACTCCTCCACTTGAGGCAAGAGCTTATCCCCGACCCAGAGAGGGCTCTCCACCCTTTTCCGCCTGAGAACCATGGTCTCGGATTTAGAGGTACTGATTCTCATCCCCACACTCGGCTGCAAACCGATCCAGCGAAAGCTGAAGTTCGCGGCCTGATGTCCCCAATAGGACCACATCATCTGCAAACAGCAGTGATGTGACCCTGAGGTCAGCCCTGACGGAGTCCAACTCTCACTGGGAACGAGTCTGACTTACTGCCGGCCATGCGAACCAAACTCCTGCATTGTTTGTACAGGGCCTGAATGGCTCGTAGCAAAGAGCCATGTACCCCGTACTCCCGAAGCACCTCCCACAGAATACCCCGGGGGACACAGTCCTTCTCCAAATCCACAAAGCACATGTGGACTGGTTGGGCAAACACCCATGAGCCCTCTAGGATCCTGGAGAGGGTGAAGAGCTGGTCCAGTGTTCCACGACCCAGACGGAACCCGACCTGCTCCTCCTGAATCCGAGGTTTGACTATAAGCCAGACTCTCTTCTCCAGTATCCCTGCATAGACCTTACCAGGGAGGCTGAGGAGTGTGATTCCCCTGTAGTTGGAACACACCCTCCGGTCCACCTTGTTAAAAAGAGGCACCACCACCCCAGTCTGCCAATCCAGTGGCACCGCCCCTGATGTCCACGCACTGTTGAAAAGGCGTGTCATCCAAGACAGCCCCACAACATCCAGAGCCTTGAGGGACACGGGACGGATCTCATCCACCCCTGGAGCCTTGCCACCAAGGAGCTTTTTAACTACCTTAATGACTTCGGCCTCAGTAATGGACGAGCCTATTCCCGTGTCTCCAGACTCTGCCTCCTCACTGGAGCACGTGTCGGTGGGATTGAGAAGGTCCTCAAAGTATTCCTTCCACCGCCCAATGACGTCAGTATTCAGCAACACACCATCTTCACTATATACAGTGCTAGTGGCACACTGCTTTCCCCTTCTGAGTCGCCTGAGGGTTTGCCAGAATCTTTTCGGAGCCGACTTAAAGTCACTTTCCAAGGCCTCACCAAACTCCTCCCAGACCCGGGTTTTTGTCTTAGCGACGACTGAAATCGCAGATCGCTTGGCCTGTCGATACCTGTAAGCTGCCTCTGGTGTCCCACAGGCCAACCGGTGCCCGGTAGGACTCCTTCTTCAGCTTGACGGCGTCTCTCACCTGAGGTGTCCACCACCGGGTTCAAGGATTACCGCCCCGACAGGCACCAACTACCTTGCGGCTACAGCTACAGTCAGCCGCTTCAACAATGGAGGAGCGGAACATGGCCCATTCTGAGTCAATGTCCCCCACCTCCCCCGATATCTGGTCAAAGTTCTGACGGAGGTGTGAGTTGAAGATCAATCTGACAGGTTCTTCTGCCAGACGTTCCCAGCAAATTTTTGGTTTGGGTTTGCCCGGTCTGAACGGCATCTTCCCCCACCATTTGTTTTTATTATTTGAATAATTGTGGAAATGATTATTGATAATGCTGTAATGATATAACATGAAACAATATTAAAAAGTAATATAAAAGTAATAGTTATAATATTAATATTAATAATAATAATAATAATCGTGTTTAATGTGTCTGTCCATCTGCAGGTTGGTCCACTCTGGCAGCAGTCGCAGTTCTCCCTCATTAGGAGCTGATCTGGTGTTCTCCACGCGTTCAGGTACCAGTCGTGGGGTGGAGTCGCACGTGTTTCGGGTGGAGACGCACTGGGACCTGTCGTCATGGACGCGGGCGCTGGTGCAGGGGGCGCACGCTGCGGCCGAAATCATCAAGGAGGTGTCCATAGGTGTGTGTGTGAGTGTGTGTGTGTTCTGAGTCCCTGAATCGCACTACAAAGCTTTAGTAGCATCTTTAGGACTTTCAGTCCATCTGATCTCATTATAATCACAGCATTAAAAACTCAGAAGCTCATATGGGCTCTGAGTCCACAGACGCCTGGACTCCTCTCTGAAATGAGAGCGATGTGATGAGCACAGTGTGATGTCTGATCATTACAGCTCAGTAAGGGCAGAGCAGATGTTTTACAGTGTTCTGCAGTGGAACAGGGCATTTGAGCTGAAGGCTGCAGTGAAACTGAAGGGATAGCATTGTGACTCAGAGAAACTGCTAGAAGAGGAAGAGGCCAGTCTGGGTTTCTCTCTCTCTGTGGTGGACAATGCTGGCAGCAGAACAGACTGGAAATGTTCCTCAACTCAGCGAGTCGGTTCCAACCACTGCGCTCCCTCCAACCCTGCCCGCCCCCACACACCCACAAGCCCCCCCCCCCACCAGCTCCCAGGTTACGACTGTAGCTGAGCTGTAGCGTACAGACACAGTCAGTCTGCCAGGATTCATAGCTTTATTGATTCCTTTATACAAATATTTATATTTTCATCTGTCTGTCTGTATGTTTATGTATCTGTTTGTCTATCTGTCTGCATATCTATGTGCCTTGTCTACTAGTGTATTTGTCTGTCTTTCAAGAAAACAACTATAAGGATGAACTGATGACTGATTAGAAATTTGGTTTGATCAGGTTCTGAGTTGTGTGTTGTATGTGTTGTGTATATATTGTGCTACGTGTTGTGTGTTGTTGCGTTTTGCGTATATTGTGTTTTATTTTGTGTTGTGCCCTGTGGTGCTCAGTCATGTCACTGCTCTCTGTAGAATGCGTGTTGTGTGTTGTTGCGTGTTGTGATCCCACAGTGCTCAGTGATGTCTCTGCTCTCTGTAGGATGTGTGTTGTTGCGTGTTGTGATCCCACGGTGCTCAGTGATGTCTCTGCTCTCTGTAGGATACGTGTTGCGTGTTGTGATCCCACAGGGCTCAGTGCTGTCTCTGTTCTCTGTAGGATACGTGTTGCGTGTTGTGATCCCGCAGTGCTCAGTGATGACTCTGTAGGATGTGTGTTGAGTGTTGTGATGCCGTAGTGCTCAGTGATGACTCTGTAGGATACGTGTTGCGTGTTGTGATCCCGCAGTGCTCAGTGATGACTCTGTAGGATATGTGTTGCGTGTTGTGATCCCGCAGTGCTCAGTGATGACTCTGTAGGATACGTGTTGCGTGTTGTGATCCCACAGTGCTCAGTGATGACTCTGTAGGATGTGTGTTGTGATCCTGCAGTGCTCACCAATGTCTCTGATCTCTGTAGAATGCGTGTTGCGTGTTGTAATCCCACAGTGCTCAGTATTGCCTCTGTTGGATGTGTATTGCGTGTTGTTGCGTGTTGTGATCCCACAGTGCTCAGTGATGTCTTTGCTCTTGGTAGGATGCGTGTTGCGTGTTGTTGCGTGTTGTGATCCCACAGTGCTCAGTGATGTCTCTGCTCTTTGTAGGATGCGTGTTGCGTGTTGTGATCCCGCGGTGCTCAGTGATGTCTCTGCTCTCTGTAGGATGTGTGTTGTGTTGTGATCCTGCAGTGCTCATTGATGTCTCTGCTCTTTGTAGGATGCGTGTTGTATGTTGTTGTGTGTTGTGATCCCGTGGTGCTCAGTGATGTCTCTGCTCTCTGAAGGATATGTGTTGAGTGTTGTTGCATGTTGTGATCCCGCAGTGCTCAGTGATGACTCTGTAGAATGTGTGTTGCGTGTTGTTGTGTGTTGTGATCCTGCGGTGCTCAGTGATGTCTCTGCTCTCTGTAGGATACGTGTTGAGTGTTGTGATCCCACAGTGCTCAGTGATGACTCTGTAGGATGTGTGTTGCGTGTTGTGATCCCACAGAGCTCAGTGATGACTCTGTAGGATGTGTGTTGCGTGCTGTTGCGTGTTGTGAACCCGCAGTGCTCAGTGATGACTCTGTAGGATGTGTGTTCCGTGTTGTTGCATGTTGTGATCCTGCGTTGCTCAGTGTTGTCTCTGCTATCTGTAGGATGCGTGTTGTTGCGTGTTGTGGTCCCGTGGTGCTCAGTGATGTCTCTGCTCTCTGTAGGATGCGTGTTGAACAGGCAGGACGTGCGTTTGATCCTGCACTACGATCGTGGCTTCACGGTGCTGAGGGACCACGGCGAGCCTGTGGGGGGCGCTCTGCTCTTCCACTACCCCTTCGAAAAGCTGAAGATGTCTGCAGATGACGGCATGCGAAACCTCTACCTGGACTTTGGAGGTCCGGAGGGAGAACTGGTACAGTAGCCGAATATCATTTACAGGCAGTAAATGCTTTAAAGTGATAGTTTGGTGAAACTTTCCCCCCTTTAGGGACCTTTTCAGCCTTTTGTGCTTTGCTCACCGCTGGGTTTGAGTGCTGCTGCACATGCTCAGTGTAGATTAGCAGCATTTTAAAAACGCCTCAGATTTTTGAGTTTTCTACTTATTTTTTGGTCAAAAAATTGTTGCAATTCCTAATCATAGAGCCTAGCCTAGCAACTGCCCATCAACACCTTAACAACCACCTGGGATATCATAAAATCAACCAAGCAGAACTCTAGCCACCACTTAAAACACTATAGGACCCACCTCTCAGTACAATGCCGAGAACTTACAGCTGCCTATCAATGCCCTAGTGACCACCTGGAATACACACTGCAATTTCATAACAACACTTGAACTATTTGGAATACCACAGAAACCACAAGCAACATCCCTGCAGCCACTATATCAGCTGCTTAGTAACATCCTAGTGACCATCTAAGGTACAATAGCAACTAGATAGCAACACCTTAGCAACCACTTGAATTAAGGTAGCAACCACCAAAAATACCGTATCAACCACTCAGCAATACCTTAGCAACCACCTTAGGTAACAGCTGACTAGCAGTCAGCTGGAGTACCACAGCAACTACGTAGCAGCTCCATTCCAGTCCCCTAGCAAAGACTGAAATACCATTAGTAGCACCGTAGCAGCAACCTGAGACACCGAAGCAACTGCATAGCAACCACCTGGGACACTGTGCCTGCCACCATAGCAACCACCTTAAATACCAAAGAAATAGCAGAGCAGTGAAAATAAACTCCTTTAACATAAAATAACCCACTGACTGCTGCATAAACAGCCGTCCAGCACAGTCGCGTCAAAACCAGCCACTGCTTTAACTATTCAGCATTTGTCACTGTGCTTGTCCAGCCAACTTTAACGTTCATCAACTTTTCCTTCTTAGATTTTCTGATTTTTCATTAGTTCTCTGCTTATTATTTTTGTGTTATAATCAGATTTAGTGTTTAATCTGGGAGATTTTTGCTGATACTAATTAATCTTCGGCTCATTTGCTGATACAGTCGCCTGACTGATACATCGGTCTGGCAGCTGTTTACTGCCAAGCGTTTATATGTGTGTGTGTGTGTGTGTGTGTGTGTGTGTGTGTTACAGGTGTTTGATCTGCATTCCAGTCCGAAGCCCGTGGTGTTTGTACTTCACTCGTTCCTGTCAGCCAAACTCACCCGGTTGGGCCTGCTGACGTGAGAGAGAGAGACAGGAGGAGAGAGAGACAGGAGGAGAGAGAGAGAGAGGAGAGAGAGAGGGAGAGAGGAAGAGAGAGAGAGTGAGACAGAGAGAGGGCGAGTTTTCATAAAATATTCCTTTATTATGCTTTTATAGCTCAGCCTTCCATGTAATGGAATATTTTAATGGAATATTTTAATGGATTTACTTCTGTTCCATTTACATACACGTTTTATAACTGTGAGTGTGAGTGTGTGTGTGTGTGTAAGTGTGTGTGCGTGTTGTGGTGTAAGCTTGTGCTCTTACAGTTGTGAGAAAGTTTGTGAACCCTTTCGAATGATCTGATCATAATCAAAGTACAGTGATGGTGTCCGGGACACCCCAGCCAAAAATCTAGCATGTCAGAATTTTGTGTTTTCCAGTGTGGCGTCTCCTGCTGCTCCTTGACGTTGACCAACAGGCTGTCAGAACACTGTCTGTAAACACGAAGATTTAAGGTGGAACAAAGAAACAGGAAAGGTTCTCTGAGCTGCGGCAGCAGAACCCCTCGAAGGAGAACCCTGACAGAGTCCAGAAACCATCAGCATCACACGGCACTTCTGATTGACAGATTATTGACCCACCTTCCTGGCGACTTACGAACGCGCAAAAGTACGTGAACAATGATCGGTCAGAACCAAACTTGTGGTGTTGCGAGTCTCAAGACTGAGAAGCGGTGCAGATTTATGGCACATAAGGATAAAAATATCCCGGCATTACATGAGCTTCACCCTGACCAATCACTGGGCTGATGTGACTTGCCCCGCCCCCTGCTTTAACAGAACCAGGCTCACTCTTGTAGTCTTGTGTATGGTTCTACATAACACAGTGTTTTTCAGTTGTTACAAGCTTGACATTGTAATGATAGTAGGACCCTTTTTGTTACTCTATAGGACCATTTTCAAAAAGGTTTAATATAGAAGCATCTACAGCACTTTCTTTATCAGTCTGAAGAACCCTGTAATCATGCAGTGTTCTTTGTGTTCATGGTTCTATATAGAACCATTTTCTTTACTAAAGAACCCTTGAGGAACCATCAGTAAGCGTGTACTGCACTCTTCCATCTCACATGCACAGTGCTGTGTGGGCGGTCACTGTCTTCGTCTTATAGGGGAGGCGAAACAAAACGTGGGGAGGGCGACGTTTTCACAAGGCGGGGCTAAACACGACCAAACTGGCTATGAGGAAAAACAGAGGAGAACAAACAACGGAACATAAGTGTGCTGCTATATTAATGTTTAAACTGTCGCATACAGAACCTTTAAAGCAAGAAAGCTGCATAGCAGGCTGGTCGTGTTGGACAGAGAGAGACGTCATTCAAGTGTGCTCATTAGAATATTAGGCCACTCCCAGGCAGTTCTTTTGTTTTGTCTTTCTGTGTGTTTGAAATCAGCGCTGCCATTTATTATGCAAATGTATGCTGAAGGGTTCACAAATTTTTTCACAAGCGTGATGCCTAAAGCATGTACAGTTCTCACACACACACACTCTCTCCAGGTTTCTGCTTCAGGAGGACCACATGTGCCTTTATGTATCGAGTCAAACAAAAGCTTTTTAATCATTTTTCTGTCTTTGTATTTGTGTTTGAACTCGTAGGAAAGCTTTGCTGAATATGCAGAACTGTAGTATTATGCTCATTTCATATTCCTGTGTGTGTGTGTGTGTGTGTGTGTGTGTGTGTGTGTGTGTGTGTGTGTCTCATTCCGCCGTTCCTGTCTGTGTGTCCTGCATGACTCAGACTGTTACTGTGCGGTTCTGCATGGAAACTAATGCTCCATATACTCTCACTGGCTTTGACATGTTACTCCCCTTCAGCCCCTTTTGTGTTTGTGTGTTTACGTGTAAAAGAAGAGCAGAAATCACGAAGTGGTCCATTTGATGACATTCCAGACATTCAGTGTTTGTTTTTCTGACATTCCGCTGTTGCAGGGCTGAAAGGCTAAAGCTGGAACGCTGTGTTGAGTTCTAAACAGGGCTGAACGTCTGTGAAGGTGTTTCTTTGTAAGCACCGCACTGTTAGAGTAGCCTGTGTTCTCCCTTACTGGGCTTCGGCATCAGCGCAGAGTTTGTCTGCAGCTGAAACAGATTTATATATTTAAAAAAATTAAAGGCAAAGTAAAAATCAGAAAGAGCCAGTAAGATTCGGTTTTCAGCTTGAATGTGCTGTTCCACCTTAAATGGTGCAGCACTTATAATCTAGAGCCTGAATACACTTGGCTCAAATGTGTTAGTGTTCCTGTTGGGCAGCTTGTTTTTGGGATTCTCCACTCCACCTTAAGTAGTGCTGCAGTGCACTATGTATGGAGTAAAGGTGCTGTCTTACTAGAATTCTCCACTCCACCTTAGATGGTGCAGCAGGGTTTTTTAAGGTGGGACAGAGAATTCCAAGAAGAAACTGCCTAATAGTCTTAGGTATTATAAATGTAACTGTTACACCATTTAAGGTGGAGTGAAGAATTCCAATAAGACAGCTCCTTTACTACCTACACAGTGCACTGCTGCACCATTTAAGGTGGAACATAGAATTCCAATAAGAAGCTGCTGAACAGCCTCAGGCTCGAGAATGTAACTGCTGCACCATTTAAGGTGGAATGGAGAATTCCGATATTAAGCTGCCGAATAGGACGCTGACTTTGCTATCTTGATGATTTAGGCATGCAGTTAGCATCATTTAGAACAATAAAACCATGTGCATGCTTTAATGGTTCCTTGCGTGGAGAAACTGTTCTTCACACAGATGGAGAATGTGTTGTGTATGGTTCTATCTAGAACCTTTTCAGAAATGGTTCCATATAGTATCTAAAAGTGTTCTTCATTGCTACAAGCTTGACATTGTAACCATAGCAGAACCCTTTTTGTTGCTATATAGAACCGTCTATAATACGTTCTCCATCAGTCTGAAGAACCACTTCACCATGCAAACGACTAAGCTCGAAAGGTTCTGAATATGGTTCTTTATAGTACCAAAAAGTGTTAATGTAACAAGCTTGTCATCGTAACAGTAGAACTCTTTTTGGTTCTACATAGAACCATTTTTAAAATGGTTCTGTATAGAACAATGTACAACAGAGTCAATCTGAAGAACCATTTTACTTCTTATGCATTCAAATATGAAAGGTTCTATTAGCCTATTTGAAAGTGGTTCTGTATATCACCACAAAACAGTTCTGCTAATATTACAAGCTTGACATTGTAACAGCAGAAGAACCCTTATTTAGAACTATATACAACATCTTCATCAATCTGAAGAATCATTTCACCATACAAAGAACCATTTAAGCGTGAAGTCGCTCTGTATAGAACACGTTTCTAAATAGAACCATTCCCTTTACTTAAGAACCTTTGAACCTCTTTTTAATTGTGTAGATCTTTTGCAGGGCCCATTGAGTGGGGCAGTTTGTGTTCTGCTACAGGGGTTCCCAATCCTGGTCCTGGAGATCCCCCACCCTGCAGAGTTCAGCTCCGCCCCCTAATGTAGCACACCTGATCAGGTAATGAAGGTCTTCAGGAACAGCTGACGGTCAGTGCCAGTTGTGTTGGATCAGAGTTCTCCAGGATCAGGATTAAACACCCCATTATACAGATTAGTATCAGTGAGTGCATGTTCACACAGGCTGGCGCTGCCCACCTGTGGCCTGGAGGGCTCAGCCTGATTAAACCACACAGGGCTGTCATTCCGCCGCTGGCCGTGCAGAGGATTCTGCTCTCTATAGGTTCCATGAAATTAAAGAAACCCGCGTTTGTTCTCGCACACCTGCTAATGACCTCACTCATAGTAGTAGATTAGCACCCCCGCCCATGACACCGCATGTGACCCCTGTAGCGGTGACCGATGTTCCAGCACTGCCCGTGCTGGGCTGTTTTTGGTGGCCTTAGCGTTCCGAGCGCATCGTGTTCCTGTAAGTGCTTTTAAAGATGTTTGTGAACTGAAAGCTGTTTGTATGCGTTGTGTGTCTGTGAGAAACAGCGGCCTCTGGTGGCGGAGCTGCGAGTGTGTTAGCAGCAATAAGTCAGTGGAGGACCTTCAGACCAGACTGGGGACAAAACATCACCTGCTCCTCTGTTTCTGCCGCAGCTCCTCCCAATAATTGCTGATATCCTTAAAATATTGAGTTAATGTGAGCTTACCGCTCACATCATGTCACGATGACTTACTGTGTCTAAATAATGACTTTGTCACAACGGTGACTTTCATCTTAAATAATGGTAATAATAACTTTAATTATAATTTTTAATATTATAATTATAACTTATAATAATGAGGTGTTATGTCAAAATAATTGCTTGGTGTTTTCTAATGATTAATTTCTTGAAATGTTTATTATTATTTTTGAAACTCATTTTGATATAGTATCACATGCTTGAGGAATAATGTCATTATTTTGAGATGAAGTCATTAAATTGATTAAATAAGTCACTATTTTGAGATGTTAAGTCATATTTAGATACTACATCATTAATTTGATTAAATACGTCATTATTTTGAGATACTGCTGCCAGAAACAAAACTATAATTTTTCTGGTGTGAAAAGCTCAAAACAGGACAGAACAAACTCCACCTCCTGTGTCTGACAGCAGGTTGTGTTTTCACTTTGACGATTTGTGCCAAAAGACTTTTAATCCGTCTTATTTAATTAAATAATGATCTGTTTTCTTACAAGTTTCACTTCTTATATCTCAAAAAACGGACTCGTCTTGAAATCCGTACGAACTCTGAGCCGAGTAGCTTTGAGAAGCCGTCGCTGTTCCTGTGGCCAAATCAGAGCAGAGAGAGTTGGTCTGTCTGTCCGTCTGCCTGTCTGAGCTGGAGGTTCTTCTTCCTGCAGATTGTTCTTCTCTCTAAACTCTGCGCTCCTACTGCCCCCCCACCCCGCACCCCGCCTCATCACACTCACGCAGACTGTGAATGTACCCCCCCCACCCCCTGCACCATCATCATCAGTTTTATGACTATAATGATTATTTTATAAACTCTTTTAGTTTTTAGCCAAACTGTTTGTAGGGAAACTAGTTTTTTTAGCTAAAAGGTTTTTGCACCAAAGTTTTGTACACGTGGCAGCTTTGCGTTCACACAATCACAGGACCAGAGAGAAACGACATAGAGCAAAATGATAACCATAAACTGCTGCTGCAAAAACTGTTTATATGACCTGTGTTCGTCCTCAAAGCCTGCACTCTTTAAGATATGCAACACACAGCTCTGTTCAGAAAAACTCTCTTTAATATGTAAATAAACATGAATAAAATACTGTCACACTTACATGGCTTCCGTGTTCTGACTCGCACCTCAAATACAGTGACATGTACATTAATGTATGTATATGAGATATATGTAATATATGTGTATGGGGTGGTCATTGGCAGGAGGTCGGGGCACGGCCCTGTGACCGGAAGGTCGCCGGTTCGATCCCCAGAGCCGACAGTACGTGACTGAGGTGCCCTTGAGCAGGACACCTAACCCCCAACTGCTCCCCGGGCGCCATGGATAGGGCTGCCCACCGCTCCAGGCAAGTGTGCTCACTGCCCCCTAGTGTGTGTTCACTAGTGTGTATGTGGTGTTTCACTGCACGGATGGGCTAAATGTGGAGGTGAAATTTCCCTGTTGTGGGACTAATGATGATCACTTAACCTAATATGTATATTGTTTACATACAAAGATATTTATTTATTTGCTTTTATGACCGCACTGAGAGGACATAACCCATGATAATGAAATATGTCAAACTGACAAACCGACAATTCCTGTCGTCGGGGAAACATCAGTTTTTCCGGACTTCTTCGTGACCTTTATGTAAGTAATACAAAATAAACAATTAATAACAGAACGTTTTTGCTGTTTTGCGTAGTGAATGCGACGCTTGACGGATCGATGTAAAAAGCTAATATATTATTCTCAGTATTGACGTTATTATATAAGCTGAATTAGTAAATATTGTGTCAGTGTCGAAACGTACAGACGATTAACGGCAATTCGACTTTTATTTTGTAATATGGACGTGTAAAATAAAAGGCCAGTGGTTTTAAAAATACACATATATAGTTAACAGATTTTTCTGGTAGTGCTATTTAAGCAGTATGTTAACGACGAACCATAAGGGGTCTTGTGTATGAATAACAGTTTATCTGCTTGTCGTTTTGGGTGTGATGTGTATTCAGCTGTGACTGAGGCGGTGAGGTCTACGGCTGTATTGTATTGTCACAGCCCGGCCACTGGGTGGCAGCACCGCTTCTTCAGTCCCCTGTGATCCCCAGTCCCCCGGTCTGTGTGGATCTGCGATTATAAAATCATATTTTTGTAATAAAGCGGTTTCTTATCGGCGCCGAGTCTCCGCTCCGTCCCCGCAGAGCGGTTTTACGCCCGACAGCAGCACCAATACCCCGAAACTGGAGCGAAACGGCGGGAACGGGAGATGAAATGACAACGTCAACACTGCAGGTAACCGGGCTAGCGCTAATGCTAACGCTAACTAACAAACACAGTCCGCCTCGTTTCCGTTATTTATTAGATCTCCGTCTTTAATGGAGGCCTTTGTCTCAGAGCGGCTTAATTCGGTCACCAGCTTCTCCCACCCGCGTTACAAGAGGATCAAGTATTTTTTAATGTTCGAATTTTCCGGTCCACCTTAAATGGTGCAGCTGTTACTCTCCGCCGCCTAACTTTACAGTAGGCAGAACGCAGCGGCGCCCCGTTTAAGGTGGAACGGAAAATTCGACCAAGGAGCCAAGATAAGCTGCGTGAACACAGTTAAATATAAGGCCAGGTTAGTTGATTAAAGCGCTGTAGGTCCGACCCAGACAGCGTGACGCTGGTTCTGTCTGAGGTTCTGGGGCTGTTGGCGTTTCTCCCCGTTAAATCGTGGCACATCATATGGAATCGCAGCGTTATCCCAGTGCCTCGGTAAAATATCGTATCGTATTGTGCAATGTCGGTGTATCGTAGCACATCGTATTGTGTCATAGTTTACACAACAGGTGGTTCCACCGCGCGAGCTGATTGGCTGAGAGGCGTTCTAACTGCTGCTGTCTCACCATAACATCACAAACGCTGTATCACTCCGCTGAGATGCTGTTGCTAAGCAACGACTTTGACAGCTGTAGGAGATGCTCAAGCCATTTAAACGTTTTTATTTCTTACTTTGCCACAAACAGAAAACGGACACTTTTACGATCACATTTGACAGACAGCTGATTTGGTCAAACCAAAGACGAGACTGAGCAGCTTTTCAGTTGGCAGCTGTGACAGAAGAACAGCTAAACAACCTGGAATCAGCCAGAAATGAACCCAACACCATTCGCCAAACTAAATGGGCTGTAAGAAGCTTTACAGACTGGCTGGAACAAAACAACATTAATACTGATCTGGCAAAACTGACCAAACTAGGCTAAACCTGATATTGAGTCAGTTTTATGGCTCAGTCTGATTTGGTCAGACTGAAGATCAGACTCCACGTTTGGTAAATGGTATTGGTTATATTTCTGGCTGATTCCAGGTTGTTTAGCTGTTCTTCTGTCACAGCTGCTGACTGAGAAGCTGCTCAGTGGTGATGACAGTTTGAGAATTTAGTGTAAGGAGCTGGAGAATGAACTGCTGGCTGTGCAGCTAGTGGGCGGAGCTCGTTACTCTGACGTAGCAACAAGCTGCTTGTTAAGGAGCTATAATTTTGAGGAAGGAACTGAACATTAAAACATATTAAATGCCACGTTCACGGCCCAACTGGTTAAAACCATTAAACAGATTAGTAAATAATAAATAAAAATTAAGTACAGTAGAAAACAGCATTGAAACTATAATAGTAGTGATAAAATCCCAGTCGGGTCTGTGAGGCTGAACGGACTCTGTTCTCTTTTCGTCTACAGAAAGCGATCGATCTCGTCACCAAAGCCACAGAGGAGGACAAGGCAAAGAACTATGAGGAGGCTCTGCGGCTCTACCAGCACGCTGTGGAGTATTTCCTCCACGCCATAAAGTGTGAGTTCCAGAGACTCGGGTCACTGCAGAGAATCCAGGAGTTTTAGCCTGATCTCCTTCTGCCTGTGTCTGTGGTGACTGGCCGGTTAGCACAGACAGTGATGTTACTAATGATGGGAAATAGACAGAACTGTTTACTCAGACACTCTAATAACAGAGCCAGACTCTTTATATTATGGTACTCTAAGCCAAACGTGGACACGAGCCATATCGTTAATATTATATAATGTAGTTATTATGATAAATAAACACGAGTGTGTTTTGAGCAGTGTGCACAGAACATGTTAGGTTAAAGCACCAAACCAATAATTCCTCAATCCTGAGATGAAGGCACTGAAACACAGACTTAATCCTGTTTGGTGTTTGGATCTGCAGCTTGAACGGCTAACGTGACTTATTGAGCAGCTACAGGCCCGAACACCACCGTACAGGTCTGATTCTGACCCATTACTGCTCTGCACACACGGTTTAGATGATAAACACTAGAGAAAGGTTGAAAGGTCCCACGGTCCAGAACAAAAGGAGTAAAATTTGGCCTGACCAGAAGAGCTGGTCTCAAACTGGAGCATGGTTCAGTTCATTTGCAGTGTGAAAACACTTTTTTGGGTGGTTCAGACTTTTGTATCAGTAACGGTGAGTTGAGGCAGGACATCGTCACCCGTTAGAACAGAAGCAGGAGAGAATAAAACGAGCCACGGCAGCTCACGGGGACCGAATGTTTAACTGGAATATCAGCAGAAAAGTTGAAAAAACAAATCCAGTAACGTTTAATGTCCCGTCACATTTACACAGGTGTGATGGTGAGTGAATATCTAAGACAGACAGACAGACAGACAGACAGACAGAAAGAAAGAAAGAGGCAGACAGAGAGAAAGACGGACAGAGAGAAAGAGAGAAAGATGGACAGAGAGAAAGAGAGAAAGATGGACAGAGAGAAAGAAAGAAAGATGGACAGAGAGAAAGAAAGAAAGATGGACAGAGAGAGAGAAAGAAAGAAAGACGGACGGACGGACAGAAAGAGAGAAAGACGGACAGAGAGAAAGAAAGAAAGATGGACAGAGAGAAAGAAAGAAAGACAGACAGACAGAGAGAGAGAGAGAAAGAAAGACAAAGAAAGAAAGAGACAGAAAGATGGACAGAGAAAGAAAGACAGACAGACAGACAGAAAGAAAGACGGTCAGACAGAAAGACAGACAAAGAAAGACAGAAAGATAGACAGAAAGGAAGACGGGCAGACAGATAGAAAGGAAGACGGGCAGACAGAAAGACAAAGAAAGAAAGATGGAGACAGACAGAAAGAAAAAGAAAGATAGACAGACAGAAAGACAAAGAAAGAAAGATGGAGACAGACAGAAAGAAAGAGAGACCGACAGAAAGAAAATGACAAAGACGGACAGAAAGACGGACAGAAAGACGGACAGAAAGACGGACAGATAGGCCCAATCCCATTTATTTTTACCCTTACCCCTTGTTTTCGAGTGTTACCCTCCCCCTTGAAACTGAGTTAGAAAGGGTAGTGGTTGAAATCTTCCCCCATGAAATGGGGAAACCCTTCAAGAACCGGATCCGTCATCAGTTGTCGTCAGCGACCTTTACATAAACAGACAAGATGAGGTTTTCCGGCCATTTCCAGTACGCCGCCTCCGGCTGTGTTGATCTCACTTGTGTGCCAGGTGACGGGACAGGTGAATCATATTTAAAAAACTCTGAAGGAGCCTGGAAAGCATCAGAGCTCACGATTAATTCACAATTCAGTTTTACGCATCAATCTATCAAACGAGTCACCGAATTAAAAAAGAGCACAAACAAAAAACGACATCATTTCATTAACAGCTACTAGCGCTGCTCTGTAGGCGACCCTGCCGGCCCGCGATGACAGCAGAGAAGGGGAAAGTTCAGCTCCTCACTGCTTAAATACATTTAGGGCATCATACGCCTTCAAAGAGGGGGGCAATTATTTATTATTGCCACCAAGAATTCTTCACTGATATGAAGCTGACCTTAGCTTTTTAATCGCCAGCTTCATGATCAATTTCCCGTTCCACCTTAAATGGTGCAGCAACCTTGGGTACCAGAATGTAACTGCTGCACCATTTAAGGTGAAACACAAAATTGCGCCAGGTAGTGACCGAGACGTCAGCGTATTACTGGCGATTTTTATGCGTGTTATGAAGGAAACAACCATAAACCGCTATTACAATGGTTCTTACAGCACAGCGGTTTTTTAACTGAGAAATATTGACATTTATGTGTCTCTTTGGTTTCTTGTGCAGCCATCTTGCCAATGATTCGCAGGGCATTCTGGGAAATTTTCTCGTAATACTCTGTTTGTAGTGCGCCTCTGAAAAAACTGTTTGAAGGGCCAAATAGCCCCAACACTTGCACGTGAACGCACAAAACGGAGGGGTAGGGCTCAGTGGTGGGGGCAAGGGGTGAAATGGGATTGGGCCTAAGAAAGACAGAACTAACTTGAATGATCCCTGAGGGAAATTGCAGTGTTTCAGTACTGAGACATATAATTACACATAAACTCAAAAACTATGCAGAAAAATGGAAAATAACAATAAATCTAGACAGAAGGTAAAGTACAAGAGAAATAAAATAAAGTAGCAAAGTTTCTATTTAAATGGCATATGAAACAGATTCAATGTATTTAGCTCCCTTATAGTACTTAAGTACAGAAATAAATGTGGAGGTGTGTCTGTGTGTGTGAATATATATATATACAGCCCATCAAATCACAAATCAGTGTTTGTGTGACGTACGGTAATAAATGCTTTATTACTGTGTGATGCTAAACCAGTGGGATTTAGTCCCAGTTTGTACAGTTCAGAATGTTTATGTATCGTGTGGAGTTTTGAGTCAAGATGCTCCTGATGGCGACAGGACGCAGGTGTGGCAACCAGGGTTATTTGGTGCACTCACTAAACTGCAGTGTGTTATAAAAACATGAACCTTGGTCTGGACTTTCAGGTGTCATCACGCTGGCCTGTGAGCTCCACCCGTAACCTGGTTATCATCACAACGTTTAGCTGAAATTACAAATCAAGATTTATTGATAACTGTGATAACTGTAGAGAAATACGTTATATTTCCCTGTAATGGATTCAGTCCCAGCGTCTGCATTAATAAATGTTTATGTGTCAGCGTCGGCAGGTATGTGCATCAGAATTTTATTTTTGAATCAGATTTAGCGATAAAATTAATTATTAAATAATTAATTAAAAACATTTTTTTCATTAACTTTGTCTTGGTGCTCTTTCAAAGGCGATTATTGTTGGAACATCATTTTTGTTGTTTTTCAGTTTTCAAGCGTGAAACTACCTGTTGTTCTTTAGACTGTGTGTAAATCTCATGATGAATGGACCAAAAGAAACGGGTCAAAATGACTTGGAAAAATCTTTGGTTCCGTTGACTTCCATTAAAAGTAAAGTATGTTTTTTCCTTCTCCTGTAAAGTTTCCGTTTTGGAGATGGAGTTCGGAGTTTTGTTTTGACAGCAGCGTGATATAAATATAATGCGCCTGCTCAGCCTGTAACATTTTAGCCCTGCCCATCCATGTTGTGAGCACAATTTCAGCCCAGACTGCTTTTTGAATGAGGAACAACCAATCAGACCGGAGATAATGTACATATATCATTGTTAAAGGCGCAGTAACAGAAACAGCCTGTTTAACTCGGTCGGGCCCACACTACATGATTTTTTTTGCCCGATTTTAACCCTGATTTGCCCCTTACAACAAATATCCACCGTCTGAAGTGATTCTACAGGTCGGAGCTCGATCGGAAGCGTCTGATGGTGAGGATGGTCTGTAGTGTGAGAGGGGAAATGAGTGAATATTTAACCCCCCAAGTCAGATCAAACTCTGCAGTGATCAGAGACCCTCAGATATTATCAAACATGTTTAATATTTATGACTCGTTCACATTCACAAGTCCTGCAGTGAGAAACGGTCAGAGATGAACTCAGTGAGGATTCAAACAGCCAATCAGAAAGCTGGAAGAGCGGAGAGACGGGAGAAGAAGTAAAACAGCCGGATAAGAGCCGATATCATGTTTATCATGATTATCGTGATTATAGAGTTGATGCAGATCAACTCGCTGTCTTTACAGCTGTCTTCAGCTCAGCTGCCAGTCTGTAGTGAGATGTTTCTCCAGCTCTCGCTGAATCAGCGCTTCTCTCCACAGATTCATCCCCAGTTTGAGCTCAAACAGGCCCAGTGAGTTCCGCTCTGTGTGATCTGAGGAATTCTGGGAGTTTGAGTTCTTATTCGTAGCCCAAACTTGTTCTGTGTTATTCTCTCTTTACCGTGTCGTCAAGTCTGAGCGCTTCATGACAGCAAGACAAACTCTGTGCCGAGCTGGCGTTAAGTGTGTGATGCTCCCAGTTTTAGAAACCTGTTAAGATTTTACGTCGTGTAGTGACGCATAGCCTAAGGGATAAAGAGGATGGTATAAACGATTATGTAGAAATGAATTATGACTTTTACATTGTAACTGGACATCAGGGAATGAATTGAATGAAAGGGCAGACGTAATACAGAACACTGTCTCTGTAAAAGGGGGAGAAATGCTCTGCTTGTCTGAAATCAGAATAATCAGCTGAATGAAGATAAATGTGTTTCTTCTCTGCAGACGAGGCTCATAGTGACAAGGCTAAAGAGAGCATACGGGGGAAATGTATGCAATACCTGGACCGAGCGGAGAAGCTGAAGGAGTATCTGAAGAACAAAGAGAAGCAGGGCAAGAAACCCGTGAAGGAGGCGCAGAGCAATGACAAGTACTGCTGACCCATCTCTCTGTTTGTGCTCCGTCTGTCGCTCTGCTGTTCTGCATGATGGTGTGTAATAATTCCTGTGTGTGTTTGTGTCAGGAGCGACAGTGACAGCGAGGGGGAGAACCCGGAGAAGAAGAAACTGCAGGAGCATCTGATGGGTGAGAGTTCCGGATTAAACTGCATTTAATCTAAAATCTCATGATGGAGCAAAAAAGCTCATCCAAGCTCATCAAGTTGAAATTCTTTTTAAGGTGTCGGTTTTGTCATTACCATTAAACTGATATGTAAATGATGCAGATAATGCAACATGCAGACAGGTCAGAACTCGCTGGTTCTCTCACCTGTAGTGTACTGAGCTGCAGGCTGAAGTCAGTCAGTCCAGTTTACTGACAGAGGATCTACATCAGACTATAATGAGTTAATGGGGAAAAGGGAGCAGACGAAAAAGCCAGTCTCTTGGGGTTAGCCATCAGAAAACCGCTTTTCCCACGGTGCACCTCGCTCAGCTGCTTCAGGCGATGCCGTGGTCTCTGCCTACAAGCTGAGACACTCCACAGCTTCTTGGCTAAAACCGATGGTGTGAATGGCTGGAATATTTACTAAATTCCAGCATCTGACAATCCGAGATAAAAGCTCGACTTTCAGACAGAAAACTATGTTCGCTACATTTTCGTTAAGGTTAGAAAACAATACTGACATCTGATATTATATTGGTCAGAGACAGTTGAAGAGATTCGTTTATATTCATTTATATTCATTTATACGACGAAGTACAATCGCTGCTTAAAGTTGTACTTAAGTACAAAGTCAACAATCCCAGGAGAATGTCGAGAATAAGAATCATGCCAAAGTAATACTCTGAAATTGTAGCTGCCTTTCAAGAGCAGTTAAGGAAATGTAAACAGCACATGGCGAGTATGAGTTAATTGTGTGATGTCAGTGTTTTCAGAAACCTCTGTCTTGTGTAGACAGGAGGCCAAAAGACAGAAAAAAAACTACGCTTTCAGAAATATCCAATACGTCTGGATGGGACCCAAAAGAGAAGGTGAAGAAACCACACTGAACCACAGTTTCACCCGTCTGACGCCTCCTTGTGTGTTTGTGTGTGTTCTGCAGGTGCTATAGTTATGGAGAAGCCCAACGTCAGCTGGAATGATGTAGCCGGGCTAGAGGGCGCTAAAGAGGCGCTGAAGGAAGCTGTGATTCTGCCCATCAAGTTCCCTCACCTCTTCACAGGTACGTGTCTCTGTGTGCGAGAGCTCTGCTGGCTGCCGAATTAGGCCACTACACAACTGCACTGCTCCCTGTAGGCAATGTTTCATACTCCAGTAGTCAAGAGTTAAAGTGACAGTTTGGCCTAGAGTCAGTTTCCTTTTTACTCCAGGCGTAGTCGACCAGCCAAGATGTGGTTGGTGTCTGAAGTTTGCTTCTGTAGTTTTAATGCTGGAGCTTTGAGGCTAAGGTAGCGTGTCTTCTGTGTTTCAGGTAAGCGAACTCCATGGAGAGGGATTCTGCTGTTTGGTCCTCCTGGGACAGGAAAGTCATACCTGGCCAAAGCCGTCGCCACCGAGGCCAACAACTCCACCTTCTTCTCTGTCTCTTCCTCAGACCTCATGTCCAAGTGGCTTGGAGAGAGTGAGAAGTGAGAACCACTTTCAGTTTCCTCTGCTGTTCTCTGAAAGACCTGGATGAACATTATATAGCGCTTATATAGCTCAGTAGAAGCCGTATCGCCCCTTACACTTCCTGTAGTGTATTACAATCTGTCAGAGTGACTGTGTGGATCATATGGACATGATAGAGCTTTTTAAATGAAACGGTAGAAGCCATATCAGCCCATTTTTCTCTCTCTCCCTCTCAGGTTGGTGAGGAACCTTTTTGAACTTGCTCGTCTCCGTAAGCCGTCCATCATCTTTATTGATGAAGTGGACTCTCTTTGCGGCTCGCGAAGCGAGAATGAGAGTGAGGCAGCACGCAGGATTAAAACAGAGTTTCTGGTGCAGATGCAAGGTGAGAGAGTGGGAGATGGTGGAGGGTCGAGGTATTTGAGAATAGAAAGAGGGATGTCTAAAACTCTATTAGAGGTGGATTAGTTCTCCCAGAGGAGGCGTGTGCAGTGGAATTGCTGGATTTGATTGACTGACTTGTTCGGGACTAAGTACCTGTATAATTTCCCCAAATTTCCACAAATAACCTAAATTAAAGGGTCAAAGCAAAAATGTTTCAATAGCATAAGGTGTATTAAACACTACACACGCTGCAGATTCATACTGGATTAAAATCACTCCACAATTATTACCGTCAGACTGTAAAACTACACACACTGCAGATTCATACTGGATTAAAATCGCTCCACAATTATTACTGTCAGACTGTAAAACTACACACACTGCAGATTCATACTGGATTAAAATCGCTCCACAATTATTACCGTCAGACTGTAAAACTACACACACTGCAGATTCATACTGGATTAAAATCGCTCCACAATTATTACCGTCAGACTGTAAAACTACACACACTGCAGATTCATACTGGATTAAAATCGCTCCACAATTATTACTGTCAGACTGTAAAACTACACACACTGCAGATTCATACTGAATTAAAATCACTCCACAATTATTACTGTCAGACTGTAAAACTACACACACTGCAGATTCATACTGGATTAAAATCACTCCACAATTATTACCGTCAGACTGTAAAACTACACACTGCAGATTCATACTGGATTAAAATCACTCCACAATTATTACAGTCAGACTGTAAAACTACACACACTGCAGATTCATACTGGATTACAATTATATATTTCATTATGAATCACTTTTAAATTGCCAAACCTTCTCATCTAGATCCAGCTTTAGTTTGTGTGATGTTTTCTGGTTCATGGAGCTGAAAGTGTTTTCCGGGTTTGCTTTGCTGGCAGGTGTTGGGAATAATAATGATAAAATCCTCGTATTGGGTGCTACTAACATCCCCTGGGTTCTGGATGCTGCTATACGAAGAAGGTCAGTGTCCAGGTTTCCTGTGTTCTGTGTGGCCGTGGAGCTTCTGGGTGTGAGAGCTGATCTGTACCGTATTCGTCTGTCCTCTCCGCTCAAATAGTCGCCATAGCTTCTTTATATATTTACAACAATCCTAGTTAATTTATTTAGAGTGTTAAATGAACAGTTTTGGATCTGCAGGTTTGAGAAGAGGATCTATATCCCTCTCCCGGAAGAGCCGGCGCGGGCGGCCATGTTCCGGCTGCACCTGGGCAACACCCCCCACAGCCTGACAGAAACTGACCTCCGGCAGCTCGCGCGAAAAACCGACGGCTACTCCGGCGCTGACATCAGCATCATCGTCAGAGATGCTCTGATGCAGCCCGTCCGCAAAGTGCAGTCAGCTACACACTTCAAGAAGGTAACAGCACCGCATTAACAGCACACTCAGTTTCTTCAGTGTGAATTATTAGTTATTTATAGGGTCATCATTCGGGTTTCACTGTAGATAAATATCAACATCCAGCTAATTCCAGACAGAATGACATGCTGCGGTTGGCGTCTAATGAAACAGAATTTTCCAACACCATCCCATTCAAAAACATGGAATATCCAGTTTTCCATCCACCAGAGATGTTGCGTTATGATCTTTAATGTCACAGTGTGCTTTCTGCAGTTATTTAGGCCTGAACAGAACATTGAATGGAAAGCATTGTGAATATATTTATCATTATTATTACTCTGGCGTGTGGCGCTAAATATCATGGTGCATGTCGTGTATTTGGAAAATGTCTTTGAGTATCTTGAGATTTTTTCCGTATCGTCATCTGCCATCATAGTGTAAGCGCAGCATATCTCTTGTATGTGCATCTGTGGTGACTGTGACCCCTGTGTGTGTTACCGTGGTGACGGATAGGTGCGAGGGCCATCCCGCAGTAACCCCTCATTGATGGTGGATGACCTGCTGACCCCTTGCTCCCCTGGCGACCCCGCTGCCATAGAGATGACCTGGATGGATGTTCCGGGTGACAAACTCCTAGAGCCCATAGTGTGCATGGTGAGACACACACACACACAGACACACACACACACACAGACACCATTCTTACACTGAACGTTGTGTGCGTGTATTTATTCTGCTGGACATTCCTCACACATTACATTTTACTCCACTACCTTTAGCACCAGTCCAGTCACGTCCTCCACAGCTATAATCTTTTCCCATGGACGCTCACAGAGCAGGTACTAGGACCACCCAGGTGGATCATTCTCAGCACTGCAGTGACACTGACGTGGTGTTTGGTGTGTTAGTGTGTGTTGTGCTGGTGTGAGTGGATCAGACACAGCAGTGCTGCCAGAGTTTCTAAACACTGTGTCCACTCACTGTCCACTCTATTAGACACTCCTACCTTGTCAGTCCACCTTGTAGATCTAAAGTCAGAGACGACAGCTCATCTGCTGCTGCACAGTTTGTGTTGGTCATCCTTTGGTCCTTCATCAGTGGTCACAGGATGCTGCCCACTGGACGCTTTTGGCTGGATATTTTTGAATGGTGGACTATTCTCAGTCCAGCAGCGACACTGAGGTGTTTAAAAACTCCAGCAGCACTGCTGTGTCTGATCCAATCAGACCATCACAACACACACTAACACACTACCACCACATCATTGTTACTGCAGTGCTGAGAATGATCCACCACCTAAATAATACCTGCTCTGTGAGGGTCCATGGGGGTCCATGGGCGTTCTGACCACTGAATAACAGGGTTAAAGGGGGTAACAAAGTATCAGAGAAACAGATGGACTACAGTCTGTAACTGTAGAACTACAAAGTGCACCTATAGAGTAAGTAGAGCTGATAAAATGGACAATGAGCGTAGAAACAAGGAGGCGGTCAGAATGTTATGCCTGACCGGTGAATACTCAGTCAGTGACGTATCTAGAACTTACAGAAGGACTAGAGCAACATTTCGTGGTTCCATCCATTGTGCATCAAAGCATAAGTCTGTCACTTCATAGTTATGCTGGTAGTTAATCTAACATGTAAGGCCTTCAGTCCAGCTCCTGACATCCTAACCAATGGGAGAGCAGCTTGGCTGAATCTGCCCAAATAAGCTAAACATTACAGATGTGTATTTATATTAGTTCCCAGAAATCCTTAGACATTCTCTGAAGATCTAGAAGGTTCTGAGGGTTCCTCTCTGAGTCCGTGCCCTCACTGTTTCTCTCCTTAGGCTGATATGCTGCGGTCTCTGGCCACCACTCGGCCCACGGTGAACGCCGAAGACTTGCTCAAGGTGAAGAAGTTCACAGAGGATTTTGGGCAGGAGGGCTGAGGCTCCTTCAGCACATCCCATAGTGTTCTACCACTGCAGCAGCGCCCCCTGCAGACCAAACCTGGACTGTCAACCCCCTACCCGCCCCAGCCAACACTACACTACACTACACACCTGGTCACACCTGGACTACCTGTCGGAGGCAGAACTGTGAGGGTGAACTGAAGGAGCTCCTTTTTATTTCCCAGCATTAGTTTGCTTTGATCTTTCCGCATTTGATTGACAGTATGGCTGTGATGAGTCTGTGATTATTGAAGGACAGGAGTGTGTATGTGTGTGTGTGTGTGTGTATTTAAATGTGCAGCACTCCACAGGGTGACCCCCCTCCCCCCCCAATCTCAGTATTATATTTAATTTATTCGTCTGACTGTAGCGGCTACTTTAAACCACATCTATTACAGTCTGTAACTAACAGCTGTACCAGCCATCGCTTATCGTTAGAGTTCGCTCGTTCTCTTTTTCAGCACATGGCCTCCAACTATCCACATCAGGAGGGATCCACAGCCTGAGTACATTCATTTTATTATTAATACTAATAATAATAATACAGTTGTGAGAATTACATGGTCAGCCTCAGACTAAAAGAGTAACTCGCCCTGTCGCGGAGTATAGCTTCTGTTTTTGGTCATCACTCTGGTCTCTGTGTATGTAGAGATAAAGGTTCAGCTGGACAGTGATGTCTGTCTCAGTCTCCATGGAGACTGCACAGTGCTCTCCTGTTGCTATGACAACCAAGTTTGCCTGAGTTAATTAAATCTGAATTGTAAAAGAAATGAAAAGTAGCAACATTGTGTTTTTTGGTCTTTTAAACTTGTTTGTTTCAAAACGGGCAACATTGGACTGCGGGCAAATCAGGTTTCTTTCTCACGTCAGTTCTTCTGAGTCGACCGTCTGCTCTTGTCTGCGAATGATCAGATCTGATTTTTGTGTCCAGACATCACCAGTCTATCTGCATGGGTCGCAGTGGTAATGACATAGGCGTCAGTATCTACGTAGCTACACTGGTGATGTGGATTTCAAATGCGGATGCAGGCAAGATGGAGGAGCATCGTCTCCCCTCCGAACTCTTCAGAACTCTCATCATCATGAATCTTTGGCATGCCAGCAATTCAACACTCTGGATTTCATGTCGACATTTCACGTCGACACCAGAGCGTCCAGACTGAGAAAATCCCACTGGAGTTGCATTTCAAACCACCTGCAGATGTGGTTTGGATCAGATTTCATGTTTTTTGATGATTAGACTATCAAAATCAGTGTGGATACGACAGAAATTAGATTTGGGCCGTCAGTCCGAACACGGCCTTTGTGATTTATATTCACGTTTTCAATCCTTTCAAAACAATCTTAAACCTTAAAGCACAAACAACAAAACACACACTAAAGCCTTCTGCTGTACAAGGATCCATAAACACTTCACACTCGGTACCAGCTTTAAAGTGCTACTCGGCTGCTTTTCTCACGTTGTTCACACGAGTTCAACGCGTAAAACATCTGAATTTTCTTCATTGTTGTAAGAAAATCTCACACCTCCCCTTTTTAAAACTCCAGCTGCGCTTCACGGTGTGTTAACATGATGACTGTGGATGAAGAGAAGTGCTCCAAAGCCACTTTTCACAGGGGAATTTTGAAGGTATTTTGCATAATTCTGTGTGTGAGGTGTAATCGGACAGGTCCAGAGCGGTTTGGTGTGAAATGGTTCAGTTGTCTTTACAGTGGTGGTGACGGGAACCAGGCGTCACCCTGACTACAACCCTGATATAGACATTTTATTTACCATCCAGAACCACCAGAGAACCTACATGAGTCTTCAGAGTTTATATGGAATGTTGATGGAAAATAGTGGAAAATCTGGAATAATAAGTTTTCTTTGGGGACTATTTTGCCGCACAGCGCCCTGCATGTCTCCCTCCACCATGAATGGAGTTTAAGTTCTCTAAACTATCATAAAACAGCGTCTCAGTCATCAGGCAGTGAATTCTTAACCAGTTCATGTAGGAACTTTCTGTGAGGAGCTTTTAGAGGGGGCCGTCTGGTTCCTATCACCACCACTGTGAGCAGTTCTGACTCAGTAAGTTTATCTAGAAAGAGCGTTTCACACACTGAACTTCTCTGTTATGCAGGAATGTTGGAGGAATTAAAGTTTATTCCCTTTTTCTATAAAGTTAACATTTCTAACAAGATTTTTCTTCAAAAGCAAAGATACATCAGTCTGTATGTAGAGCCGTCCATGCACAGTATATTTAACACATTGAACAGCATTTATGGACTTCTTGTAAACTTGTGTATATAAACACCTGCGCGCCGGCAGGTGCAGTGATTCCTCACTGGCATCCAATAAAGTCACAGTTCATTGTGAATTCGCTCCTTTTTTCCCTAATGGGCTTAAAGGTGCAGAACAGTCCTCAGCCAGAAAACGTTCTCTTCAGGTTCAGCTTCAAACACAACTGTGCCAGGTAGTCAGCGCGCTACAGCCCCTGTTTACCTGACTCAGGTGTGCTGTAACTGGAACAGAGCAAAACTGGTGCTCCAGTCTGGTCTTGATGTCGCACATCCCTTCTTTATTTGATTGGCAGGGCTAGGATGCGATGGAGCATCCTGTTTTGCTGCGTTTTGATTGGCTCTCGGCTCCCGGCCCCGCCCGCTTGTTTCTGTGGTGAGGGAATGTGGGCATGAGCTCCGGCTCACATGCTGCAGAGAGACAGGAGAGAATTCATGAACATCCTCAAAGCTAACAAGCTTAACACTGCGAAACAGTCAAAATCAACTAGAAACTATAAACAAAACTTTTATTTTAAAAAATAATGTTCATATGATCCATAGAGTCACTCTGACAGACTGCAATACACTACAGGAAGCGTAGGGGGCGATACAGCTTCTACTGTTTCATTTAAAAAGCTCTATAATGTTCATATGATCCACAGAGTCACTCTGACAGACTGTAATACACTACAGGAAGCGTAGGGGGCGATACGGCTTCTACTGTTTCATTTAAAAAGCTCTATAATGTGCATTTTAAACATTAAAAACATTTTTTAAACGAAGGCACCTCTCACTGCACATCAGACAACAATATTAGTCAATTATTAATAACAATAACAGTAAATAATAGTTGTAATCCCACCTAACCCCTATCAGATTATAATCCCTCACAGAGAACTGTACTCACGCAGAGGCTTCTCCTTGAAGTATGAACTTTCCAGACTGTCCTTTGCAGAGGCCCTAAAACACACACACACACTGTGGGTAAGGTCTGTGATACTGGGTGAATATGCAGTCTGTACAGTTCTTCTAGCAGACGCAACACAAATGATAGGTTTTTATAATGCTTTATAAATTATAATAGATGTGGGTTCCCAAAAGGAGATGTTTGCCAAATTTTATACAGGGTGACCTTTCAAGATGAGACCAAATAGATTTTTAACAAATGAAAGCAACACTGTCAGATTTGGGGATCTGGAGCCCTCTATGGTGGAAATGTGGAAGAACATTCTGTAACACTGGTTGTGTCCACAAGTGGAGGAGTCTGACTTTTGCGCGGCTGAAGGAGAATCAGAGAGAACTCAGTCTAAACTTGGTGAAGGATCTGAGTGAATTATCTTCTGCTATCATCACACCTTCATCAGTGTGATTTTAGATCATTAGGCTTTACAGGGCGACTCAGCAGCAGCTCATAATATTTCGGCCTATTTTTATTCTCCTCACTCAGTAACAACACATTACGGTTTTAACCAAAATATGAAACAGTGCAGCTTAAAGTCAAAACACCCAGACAGCAGTGCCGCATTTAGACACAGCTTGGATTTGCAGAGCGGTTGAACTACAATCCTCCTCAGTAATTACGGCTGTTTTAGTCTCTGACTCTCGTTCAGGGGCGTCAAACTCGGCCACTGAAAGGGTCGTATTATAAAATCTCAGCAAATCTGTGGAGCAGCTATGCTTTTATTTTAGTTTTACTTAACATTTCGGCACAACAGACCAATGTTTGTTCAATATACAATGGCAAAATAGGCACTAAATACGTGAAGGATTCGAAGTTTTTATATAAAACAGCCCACATTAGCAGCAGATCACGGACACCTGGCGCCGTTTTTGTGGTGCTGTCCTATAGACCATTGCTGGGGAGGGGTGGGAGCACACAGTACATTGCGGTGCATGCTGGGAACTGTAGTGCAGTTCATAGTGAAACGGGCTAATATTAACAGAAAATTAAAATAATTCTGCGGGCTGAATAGGATCGTGTCGTGGATCCGACTCAAGCCGCGAGCCTTGCGTTTGACGCGTGGGCTCCAGTTTGAGAACCACAGCTTTGTTGTATATCATTAGAATCAATCATAAATGACTAATGTTGTAAAATACATGCAGTCGAATCTTTAACGATGCATGTTTATGCGTCGCTGTGTGCTGCAGTGAGCTTTACTGTACCTGCGCTGTGGGTTGTACATGAAGAGCAGGTTGAGCAGCCTCAGTCCGGCTTCCGACAGCCAGGTGAACTTATTCTTCAGGTTGTTGTACGGCTGCTTCCTCAGACTGTACTGACCGACCAGCGGCAGCCGTGAGAAACCCTGAAAACACACACGCGTTTAAAACGAGCTCAGTGAAAACTCTAATTCCCCAAATAAACATAACACTCAATGATATCAATGATGAAATACTGAACTAGTTTATTAAAGCCCGTCAGTCTCCACCCCACAGAGGAACCGCATCTGAAATGCACAGGCTTAATGGTGAAGTCATATAAAAAAAGAGCAGTGTCATCATTTAAGTGGAATGTGGCTTTAGATGCAGGAATTTCATTGGAAATGCACCTCATTCATGTGTCTGGAGAGAATTTACGTAAAGTGTGTTACTCCATTTTTTATAACTCAGAAAGCAGAAATAAAGTAAAGGATAATGAAGGATGTGTGGGGATGTGTAAGAATGTGTGGGGATGTGTGGGAATGTGTAAGGATGTGTGGGAATGTGTAGGGATGTGGGGGGGATGTGTAGGAATGTGTAAGGATGTGTGGGATTGTGTGGGGATGTGTAAGGATGTGTGGGGATGTGTACGGATTTGTAAGAATGTGTGGGAATGTGTGGGGATATGTAAGGATGTGTGGGAATGTGTAGGGATGTGGGGGGATGTGTAGGAATGTGTGAGGATGTGTAAGGATGTGGGTGAATATGTATGGGAATGTGTAAGAATCTTCAGCATTTAAAGTGGTGCAGGGATTCCAACAGGCAGCCAAGCTCACTGACGCTAAAGAAGCAAACTTCACACACACAACACATCCTGGCTTTGGAATTGAGGGAGAATTTCTAGCTGAACTGTCTCTTTGAGTAATTCCGAAGCATGATTATGAAAAGCTGGTCATATTTTGGTCATTACTGTCCAGATAAAAGTCTTTCTAACGTCCGTCAGCTATGAGTGTTGAACTCACCGGCCATATGTTCTCGTTGGGCGTCCCGAGGAGCTGCACGATCAGATCCAGCTGCTGGATCTCCGAGCTGCCGGGCAGCAGGGGCTTATGAGCCAGGAGCTCCGCCAGGATGCAGCCCACCGCCCTGCAGGGGGACACAGAGAGGGTCTTTCTGACTGGTGGCTCCGATTCTGTTACCAGAGACATTTGATTAAACATTCAGCCCAGACGTCAGGAGAGCAGCGGAGTCTGACGACAGGGAGTTTAGGATTTATGACAGATTCGATTGATTACAGTAATTTGATTGGCAGATAGCTGATATTGTTTCTGCACTTTACCTTTAATAAGCTACATTTAAACTAATGTCCTTTCACTTATTGGATTTTGTTTTGTGTGTAAGTTGCACTTGCTTTTAATTCTTTTATAATTGTTCAGCTATAGTCACTTTTTTAATTTAGTTGTTTTTCACTCTTAAGAAGAAGTCTATTTTCCTCTTTGTTGCTCCTTTGGCTTTTATTTGTGTGAAGCACACCGAACTCTCGGGTGTATCGAGTCTGAGTGCCGCTGCTGTAACAAACTGATATCGTCTTCTTTTATTATAGTTACTGGACTTTTCCTCCTGTTTATTATCATTAAATCTGTGGGTTCTTCTGTCCAGAAAGACCTTCTAGTCCTGTTTAGTGTTGGCAGTTTGTGTCGTCCAGCTTTAACTGACAGGGAGTTCGTACCACATGTCCAGCGCTGTAGTTTGTGTTTTGGTCCCTAGGAGGAGCTCCGGAGCCCTGTACCTGCAGACAGACGGACAGACAGGCAGAGGAAAAGGTGAAGGGTTTGGCCCTGGATGTCGTGCTGGTGTCAGCAGGAGGGATTATGGGGGATTAGAGTTAATCAGGCTAGATGACGTCACACTCACCAAAGTGTCACTACTTTGGGGGTCATCGGCTGCTGGGGAACGCCATACATACGCGCCAGCCCGAAGTCCGCTACACACACACACACACACACACACACACACACACACACACACACACACACACACACTTCATAAACACGATACAGACAGGAATCATAGAACACCGTCAAGACCAGTCTTGAGTTCCGCTGGGCTCAGGAAGCGACTGCAGTGCAAGTCAAGAAGTCGACTTAATTAAAGAGCTGGTTTCCTGCACTTACCAATCAATCAATCAATAAATCAATCAACCTTTACTTTCACTGGGAAATACACTGAGGGTAAGTTTTTCAGTGCAGTCGAGCATTCACAGCACAAAGGAAGTAAAAAATAAGCATGAACTAATAAACAGTAAAATTAAACAATAGAAAAAGAAATTCAATAAATCCAATAATTAGATATTAATTTTAAGAAGTTAAAAAAAAACAGCAAATACATTTCAACACAAAAGAATAAGGCAGACTAAAATATGAAGTAATTAAGTATCAGGATTGTAAAAAGTAATAAAATAAAATGAACACTAAAAGAAATCAGATAAAATAAAAAAATGAATGTCAAAAAATAAAGACAATAATTAATTAAAATTACTGGAAATTAAAAGAATAACATTAGATAAAAAGGAGAAATGAATAACATGAACAGCTAGGCTGTCTGAAGGTGGTTAGAGTCTAAATGTTGAAAATATCTGATGTTATAATGTTTGTTTGGTTTTCTGCCCCAAAAACAGCCATAACAGCCCCTCTTTGTGAACAGTGAATCATATGTTATGATAATCATTTCAAAAGCAGTCTTCAGCATGAATGGGCAGAGCTTAACTGCTGTAGGCTAGGCTTTTTATACATACAGTGTCTCACAAAAGTGAGTACACCCTCACATTCCTGCCAATATTTTATTACATTTTTTCATGAGACGACACTATAGAAATTAAACTTGGATATAACTTGTCAGTGTGCAGCTTGTCTAGCAGTGCAGATTTACTGTCCTCTGAAAAGAACTCAACACACAGCCATTAATGTCTAAACAGCTGGCAACACAAGTGAGTCCACCTCACAGTGAACATGTTCAGATTGTGCTCAATTGTGTCGTTGTCCCTCTATGGTATCATGTGACTTGTTACAGGGTTCCAGGGTTCCAGGTGTGAATGGGGAGCAAGGCTGTTAAATTTGGTATTTTGGGTACAAGTCGGTCATACTGGCCACTGGATATTCAACATGGCACCTCATGGCAAATAACTCTCTGAGGATGTGAGAAATACAGTTGTTGCTCTCCACAAAGACGGCCTAGGCTATAAGAAGATGGTTATTACCCTGAAACTGAGCTACAGCACAGTGGACAAGGTCATACAGTGGATTTCCAAGACAGGTTCCACTCGGAACAGGCCCCACCAGGGTCAACCAAAGAGGTTAAGTCCACGTGTTCAGTGTCGTATCCAGAGGTTGGCTTCAAAAAATAGATGCATGAGTTCTGCCAGCATTGCTGCAGAGGTTGAAGAAATGGGAGGTCAGCCTGTCAGTGCTCAGACCATATGCCGCACAATGCATCAACTCGGTCTGTACAGTCCTCGTCCCAGAAGAAAGCCTGTTTTGAAGCTGACGCACAAGAAAGCCCACAAACAGTTTGCTGAAGACAAGCAGTCTGCATGAGTGCTGCTGGCATTGGGGAGCTACGGTTCATTGAGGGAAAATATTGACACTTTGAGCACAATCTGGACATGTTCACTGTGAGGAGGACTCACTTGTGTTGCCAGCTATTTAGACATTAATGGCTGTGTGTTGAGTTCTTTTCAAAGAACAGTAAATCTGCACTGCTATACAAGCTGTACACGGACCACTTTAAGGTATATCTAAGTTTAATTTCTATAGTGTCGTCCCATGAAAAGATATAATAAAATATTTGCAGAAATGTGAGGAGTGCACTCACTCTTGTGAGGTACTGTACGTGTTCGTTTTAATGACATTACAAAAAAATCATTATAGTTTAGCCCCGCCCATTCAGCCTACAGCTGTTTAGCCCCGCCCATTCAGCCTACAGAAGTTTAGCCCTGCCCATTCACCTTGAAAACAAGTGTGTTCAGCCTGCAGTGCTGTTTTGCTCATGTAGGAACAAATAACGACAGTTTTCAGGAGATGCAGCCACAGAAATGCTGTAAGAGGATCTCAGGGATAAAAATAAAATGTGGAAAATATAGAAAATACAGGATATCAGCCCTTTAAGGATGACAGACTGCTTAGGTCGCAGTGGACAGAGTTTTTCACAGCACTCCACTGTCAGTGTGAGTGAAAGCATCTCCACTCACTTCTGACTGATTTCTGACTATGTCTGATGTCTGACCGACGTCTGACTAATCTGTGCCGGTGTGTCTGAAGAGGGACTCACCGATCTTCACACAGCCTTTATCAGTCATCAGCAGGTTGGACACCTTCAGATCTCTACAGGCAGCACAAACAACACAGTGGGGCAGGTTTATTCATACATCAGGTTTCATGCACTGCAGTCATTCAAAGTGCTTTACTAATGCGAAAAGACTTTTTCAGTCCCTGTTTTCTGTGTTGGCTACACTGTAAATGAGGGTCTCCCTCAATGTAATTTAAATAAAGGTAGTTTGATTGACAGATCGATTGATTATTAGCCACGTTACAGTACATTAAGCGGTTCTGCTGTTGTGTCTGACCTGTGCAGGATGAAGTTGTGATGCAGGTAGACCAGCCCCCTCAGCAGCTGCAGGACAATACACTTCACCTACACAACAGCAGGAGAGACAAGATGAGCCACCGCAACAACCTCCCAACTACACACTGAGACACTGTTAGAACCGAACAGCTCGCCCATATGGACTGGTGAGGTTGATGTGTTTCTAATGACACGGAGGATCCGGAGCAATACTTGATACATTTCATTTACCATCCAGAACCGTCTGTGAACCTACACGAGTCTTCTGAGTTTATATGGAATGTTGATGAAGTAAAATAGTGGAAAATCTGGAATAATAAGTTTTCTTTGGGGACTATTTTGCTGCACAGCGGCCTGTATGTATCCCTCCACCATGAATGGAGTTTAAGTTCTCTAAACTATCATAAAACAGCGTCTCAGTCATCTGGCAGTGAATTCAGAACCATTTCATGTACGAACTTTCTGTGAGGAGCTTTTAAAGGGGGACGTCTGGTTCCTATCATCACCACTGTGAACAGTTCTAACTTGGTAAGTTTCTCTAACTGCTCCAAATGTGTCCAGATGAGCTCACCTGTGCTTCTGAGAAAGGAGACTGCATGTTCTCCAGCAGACTAGCCAGGTCCTGCTCACAGTAACTCATCACTAGGAACAGGCTGAGAGACACACAGAGGTCCAGTTCAGAACCAGTCAGCACAGAACCGCTCTAGAGTTCAGACCCACCTGACTGAGCGTGCTCGTCATAATAATAGACATCCTGATCTAAAGGATTTAACGGGTTTGTAAGATATTAAAAGTAGTATTCAGTCATAATAATAATAATAATAATAATAATAACAACCTCTCTAAATGGCTCCCCACCACCACCTCCTTCAGCTCCACAATGTTGGGGTGTCTGAGCCGCAGGAGCAGAGTGATCTCTCTCAGGCTGCTGATAGGAATCCCTACAGACAGAGACAGACAAATAGAGGGAGAGAGAGAGAGACTCAAAAAGCATTGCAGTTTAAGTCTAAAGGTCAGTGCTAAATATTTTATCCAGGGCAGAGGTCAGTTTTAGGAACCATTAGTTTATTATTTGTTAGTTTTAACTTAAATTTTATTTTTGTATTTACTTTGTATTATAAAAGAATTTGAGCTGCATTTTTAATGTAAGAAAGGAGCTTCATGAATAAACATTACAGTTATTATCACCTGCGACCCAGGATGATAAGCGGCTCAGAAAATGTGTGTGTGTGTGTGTGTGTGTGTGTGTGTGTGTGTGTGTGTGTGTGTCATTACTGCTAGGTTTCCTAGCTGGTCAGTCTAAAGACTGTGTGAGGTTCAGTTTTATATTAGAAATGAGACCCTAATAAGCCGACACGTCTTGTTTTGGGAGAAAGCAGGAAAATAAAAGCTGGATGAATGAATGAAGTTAATACTAAAGCCTTTAATGTTCATAAAATCTCAGACAGACTTTTTAAAAAGATGCAAGACGACAGACGGAGCTTCAGCAACGCGGTTTCATGTTTCAGAAAGGTCTTCCACCGTCACTGAGCAGAGCGGCGACACGACAAACAAGCAGAACCTGATTGGTCCTCTTGTGTGTATTCGAAGTGCTGATTGGCTCCCAAATAAAACCAGACTAAAACTAATCAGGCCCTAACTTCCCATAATGCAGCAGTGACCGCGCTCATCCACTCACCGTCCTTCTCCTTATCCATCCGCACCTTCTTCAGCGCCACGATTTCGTTGGTGGTTGTGTCTCGCGCTCGATCTGCAGAGAGGAGACGAGACGTTCAACCACCTTTACACGAATATCTGCACAAACATCCCTCTGACCTCACAAAGACATTAAAGGGCCCGCAAACTGCAGTTTCCCAGGGCCTGAAATAAACTGTGTACACTTTATTAGACACTCTTACCTCGTTGGTCCAAAGTGAAACTATATGGTCAGTGGAGCTGATAATATATATGTATGTATATGTATGTATATATGGTACACTGGGCTGTTTTTGCAGCTTATTGTCCATATATGAAATGTATGGACTACCTTTTGAAACACAGGCCCACTGCAGCTCCACTCTTACGTAAAAAAGGGGAAAAGTCAGTTTTCCGTTATATCTGCCCTTTAATTAATAACGCAGGTAACACTTACAGACGATGCCGTATGTTCCTTCTCCGATACGATTCAGCTTCTCAAACTCCTTCACATTCCTGCAGTTCCCAAACTGAGAAACAAACACACAGTGATGAGACACACAGGGACGCTGCAGGTCAGGTACTATTACAGGCGCACCTGAGAGGAGAACCTAACAGGTTTAGTATAGATCTCACGCTCTGCTCTACTGACATTTCTGTGTGTGTAATAAAAAGGATTAAAGCTCTCCTGGCTGCCCTGCCGCATCCCTTCCAGATAAGAGACCTTCAAGGAATTCCTCTTGTGTGCAGGTGTTGCTCTCACCTGCCCATGCAACGTTTGGGCCGGGCTCTGTCTCACCAAGCAGGATTTCTGGCTAATGTCAGCCTCACACCAGACGACTTTTCAAATTTCAACGACTTTCGACTTTCAAAATAAATTTCTAATGTGAGAATAAATGATGAGAGTTCTTTAGAGTTGCATCACACTGCTGTCATCTCCATCAAGTGGTGAGGTGGGCAGGACGGCTGTCTGAAATCCGTCTTTTCTCATCTTGAAGATCCGATTAAAACATTTGTTTTTGACCTCTTAAATTTAGGATCCAGCAGTGAGCCCAAAGTTTCATCACACACACAGTTTGAATGGAAGTCCCTGTAGTTACTGCATAGTAAGCCTGTAATAAGCCTGAGATGTTAAGGGGTTAATTCTGTCTCACTTTTTTGTGGTGGCGCACGCAGACAGCGGCCTGTAAGATCCCCCGGCGCTAGAAAGTCACTGTGAAGCTCTCTGACTGGTGTGTCATTAGATGCTGAGGGTGTCAGACTTTAATCTTTTAAAAGCCTTTTCAGGGTCTTCCAGTGCACAGTGAGCGTCAGCCAGATCAACTCAGACCTGCATTTTATATCCGGTTAATCACTTTATTGCAGGATACATCACCATGGCAACTCCTGCAGCTTGGCTGGGCTCATAATGAATCAGGGACGCCTCCCTGACCAATCAGGGCTTAGCTCATGATGAATCAGGGATACCTCCTGACCAATCAGGGATGAGCTCCTGGTCAATCAGGTCTTAACTTCTGATCGATCAGGGCTGAGCTCCTGATTAATCAGGGACACCTCCTGACCAATCAGGGCTGAGCTCCTGATCAATCAGGGCTAGACTCCTGATGAATCAGGGACATGTCCTGACCAATCAGGGATGAGCTCCTGATCAATTAGGTCTTAACTTCTGATCAATCAGGGCTGAGCTCCTGATCAATCAGAGACGCCTCCTGACCAACCAGGGCTGAGCTCCTGATCAATCAGGGCCACCTCCTGACCAATCAGGGCTGAGCTCCTGATCAATCAGGTCTTAACTTCTGATCGATCAGGGCTGAGCTCCTGATCAATCAGAGACGCCTCCTGACGAACCAGGGCTGAGCTGGCTTTGTGGCGCCAATCACGTGAACAATGTTGTTTTTAGCCGAGGAACCAGAGCACCGCACAGCTCTGAAGAGCAGAGCTGAAGCACTTGTGACTGCAGGGGTCACCGGCAGCGCAGCTCTACGCCGTTAGAATCGCTTCACCTTCTGCCTGTTTATGTAGATTTTCCCTCCTATTTCTCACCAATAGCTGTTAGATCTCAGCGTCACAGGCGAGCGTGTGGGCCTTCCCTACCGGTGGAAGGTAAACAGAACGCGGCGAGTCCTCAGAGACCCTGGATGGGTAGCCGCTAGCCGTTAGCTGCTCTTACCCGTTGCTCCTGCGGCACCGCGAAGCTCCTGCTGCTTTTTAATGACTTCAGTCTGATGGGCTCCGGCTCCGACTCCATCACAAACACTCATAAACGCTCATAAACCCTCATAAACACACTCCGGTACCGGAGCAGACAGACACACAGCGGCCAGATCTCGCGAGAGAAAAAACCCAACAACCACCTCAGCGGGAACTCCTAGGCCCCATCTCAAACGGCCCCTGCTCCCTATGTAGTGCACTACGAGAGTTCCGAACGTTAGAGTTCTATGTGGTTCTCTACTTGATAGAACGGTGGAAACACGTTGCTGAAAACCAGACGGCTCTTTGTTAGGGATCCATCCCGGCGGTCATCGGGCGGATTTGTTAGAGATACTCTGCGCTATTTGGGTGCCGGAAGTAAGCCCTGCGTAGTGCCCTATGGAGGGAGTAGGGAGCGATTTGAGACTCGTCCTAATGCCACGCGATGTTAGAGTGTTTTTGTTCGATAATTTACTATACAGCCAGTATGACTGTTTCCGTTAGATGGATCATTATTAGTGGTAATATTAGTGATAGTAGTAATGGTTTTATTGATAATTATGGTAATTATAACATCTGGTCTTTCCCATATTAGCATATTAGCAGGTTATGTGCTCCTTATGGCTTTACGGTTTATAAAATACACCTCGTTCTGTTTAAGCTATAAAGGACTGTGAGGCACTGAATGAATGTATTTATAGAGTCTGGGAGAGTCGACAAGTGCAGGGAGCTTCAGTTTACTTAGCACTGGAGCTGTTAGCATGCTAGCTAACAAACAGACTCTGGCACATTTAGCTCCAGCTTTAACTTTACATCGGGCTCTAAATCTAATAAACAGACATACAAAAGATAGGAAATGTCCTCATAGCCTCACGTTCCTCCTTGTTTACTGTATCAAAGTTGAGCAATGATGATGAGGGGCTAAGTAGAGGGAACTTCGTTTGTAGCTTCAGGTTTTTATTTATTTTCTTTGAAAACCTCAAATATGTCAAAAAATGTGCCTCTTTTTCTCTCTTTTTGCTCCAGTGTTTTCCTAAACTGATTTTATGACGTAAACCCAGGTCACGCAGGTCGTGTAAGATTCTCGTAAGACCAGGTCACGCAGATCTTGTAATGCCTGGTTCACACTACACGATTTTTTCAGTCGTCAGGTTTTTGTGCCGTTCACACTACATGACTGGTTGTGCTGTAATCGTGAGTCTTTTAGTTGTTGTGGCTTTCACACTACATGACTCATCGGCGACACGGGCTCACAAATTAAACGACTTTCACCCTAGGGAATCACCGACTCATCTGGCTGCTGTCCAAAAACACGAGAACACATGAAAACTAAACTCTCGTGAGAACTAGCAATACCACGTAGAAGATAGGCCAACGTCGCTAAGGTAGTTAAAAAGCTCCTTGGTGGCAAGGCTCCAGGGGTGGATGAGATCCGTCCGGAGTTCCTCAAAGCTCTGGACGTTGTGGGGCTGTCTTGGCTGACACGTCTTTTTAACATTGCGTGGACATCAGGGACGGTGCCACTGGATTGGCAGACTGGGGTGGTGATGCCTCTTTTTAAGAAGGGGGACCGGAGGGTGTGTTCCAACTACAGGGGAATCACACTCCTCAGCCTCCCTGGTAAGGTCTATGCAGGGATACTGGAGAAGAGAGTCCGGCTTATAGTCGAACCTCGGATTCAGGAGGAGCAGTTTGGGTTCCGTCCAGGTCATGGAACACTGGACCAGCTCTTCACCCTCTCCAGGATTCTGGAGGGTTCATGGGAGTTTGCCCAACCAGTGCACATGTGATTTGTGGATTTGGAGAAGGCATTCGACTGTGTTCCCCGGGGTATTCCGTGGAAGGTGCTTCAGGAGTACAGGTTACATGGCTCTTTGCTACGAGCCATTCAGGCCCTGTACAAACAAAGCTGGAGTTTGGTTCGCATGGCCGGCAGTAAGTCAGACTTTTTCCAAGTGAGAGTTGGACTCCGTCAGGCCTGCTCTTTGTCACCTATTCTATTCATAATTTTCATGGATAGAATTTCTAGGCGCAGTCAGGGGATGGAGGGTGTCCGGTTTGGTGACCTCAAGGTCACATCGCCGCTGTTTGCAGATGATGTGGTCCTATTGGGCACATCAGGTCGTGAACTTCAGCTTTCGCTGGATCGGTTTGCAGCCGAGTGTGAAGCGGCTGAGATGAGAATTAGTACCTCCGAATCTGAGGCCATGGTTCTCGGGTGGAAAAGGGCAGAGAGCACTCTCTGGGTCGAGCACTTGCCTCAAGTGGAGGAGTTTAAGTATCTCGGGGTCTTGTTCACGAGTGATGCTAAAAGGGAGCGGGAAATTGACAGGCAGATTGGTGATGGGTCAGCAGTGATGCAGGCTCTTTACCGGTCTGTTGTGGTAAAGAAAGAGCTGAGCCACAAGGCAAGGCTCTCGATTTACCGGTCGATCTACGTTCCCACCCTCACCTATGGTCATGAGCTTTGGGTAATGATCGAAAGAATGACATTGCGAATACAAGCAGCCAAAATGAGTTTCCTCCGCAGCCTCCGCAGGGTGTCTGGACTCTCCCTTAGAGATAGGGTGAGAAGTTCGGTCCTCTGGGAGGGACTTGGAGTAGAGCTGCTGATTCTCCATGTCGAGAGGAGCCAGCTGAGGTGTTTTGGGCATCTGGTTAGGATGCCTCCTGGACGCCTCCCTCGGGTCCAACCGGGAGAAGACCCCGGGGAAGACCCAGGACACGCTGGCGTGACCATATCGCCCAGCTGGCCTGGGAGCGCCTCGGAATCCCCCCAGGGGAGCTAGTGGAAGTGACTGGGGAAAGGGAGGTCTGGGCCTCATTGCTTAGGATGCTGCCCACGTGACCCGAACCCCAGAGAAGCGGAAGATAATGGATGGATGGATGGATGGATGGATGGATGGATGGATGGAGAATCAGAATCAAATCTCACATGAAAACTCACAGTCAAACAGTTTTATTACCCAGCAGGTACACGTGTTTCACAGCAATACAGATGTAATCAGTAAATGGCAGAAGCAGCAGGTTCAGGTTATATTCAGTGCTCTGATCAGCTAAAATATCCTCTCCAGTTCATAAACGTAACCTAATATAAAGCTTATGTAAACAAAAGCTCTCTGGAATAAAGCAATATTAATGTTCAAGGACAGAAAATAAACTCCTTCTCCTCAGATAATCCTCTATGGAGCTGATGACAAACATTATAATATATAATTCAGCTGAAAAATAATATTTACAAGACAATGTTTTGTGGTTAGATATAAGTCAGCAGGATGGAGGAGATATGAGCGTAAATCAAGTCCGACTCTCTGACAGGCAATACGGCTCAAAGGCTTTCTTCGTCTCTCTCCAGACACACTCCTTTATGGACACACTCCCACTCTCCAATGCACTGTCCTTTCCTGATGGAGAAAAAGAGAAAAACACGACTCGTCAGAAAACCCAGCCTCTGGCCTCATTAGGAGCTTTTGATATTTTGTTATTGTTAAATATTTAGAGACAAACAGGCAGACAACAAGATAGATGGACAGACTCCAGAGAACATGTTAACAACTAATGTTCACAAAAAGCCCCAATCACACTTCTTAGGAAAAATTAGGAGCCAATCACACTTCACAGGAAAAATTAGGAGCCAATCACACTTCATAGGGAAAATTTGGAGCCAATCACAATTCTTAGGAAAATTAGGAGCCAATCACACTTCAGAGGAAAGGTTAAGGGCCAATCATATTTTACAGGAAAAATTAAGGGCCGATCACACTTCACAGGAAAAAATAGGATCTAATCACACTTCACAGGAAAAATTAGGAGCCAGTCACACTTCACAGGAAAAATTAGGGGCCAATCACACTTCACAGGAAAAATGAGGGGCCAGTTTAACAGGGGGGGGTATGTCCTGTGAAGAATTGGTGGCTCATTTGCAGTTTAATCTTTATTGTGGTTTGAATCTGTTTTTAATGTGATTAACCTGAGCTCATGTTAATATTAACCAATGTAATTAACTTTAATATTAACTAAAGTAACTAAGATTTGTCAATGGTAATAGCTTCATTAGCTAGCACATGCTGTGTATTATGAGTATTTCAGTCTAACTTCTCTGCCACACCTACTCCACTAATTACCTTCTTCAGGAGTCCCTGATTGGCTGGACCAGATGCATTAGTGCAGGTGAGGGGAGGGAAGCATTGAGAGATCAGTTCTGTCTCTATCGTCCAGATTAGAACAGCTCAGGGAGAACATGATTAGAATGTGCAGAGGTGTGTTCTCTGTAGAGCAGTGGTCTAGAACCCTCCTCCTGGAGATCTGCTCTCCTGCAGCGTTTAAGATGAGATAACATAGTCCTTTATTAGTCCCACAGCAGGGAAATTCTCAGTCTCTTGTGGGGTCCAGTGGGGGGTGGAGGGGGTTCTACTGGGAGCAGTGCTGGTTGGACAGTCTAACAGCAGCAGGAAGGTTCTGCGAAAGGGTGAAGCAGCCGCTCACTGAAGGAGCTGCCCAGTCAGTCTCAGTCATGGGGTGGGAGCTGTTCTCCAGCATGGATGCTAATCTGCCTAATATCATCCTGTCTCCCACTGTCTGCACTGGGTCTAGGGGGCCGGAGCTGACCTTCCCAGGATGGAGTCAGTGAGTCAGTCAAGTCTCTTCCTGTCCACAGTGGCGATGCTGCTGCCCCAGCAGACCACTCCATAGAAGATGGCTAATGCCACAATGGTGTCAAAGAAGGTCCTCAGGAGCGCCCCCTGCACTCCAAACAACCTCAGTCTTCTGAGCAGGTTGAGGAGCTCTGGCCTTTCCTGTAAAGTGCACTAGTGTTTTATGACCAGTCATCTCTATTGTTAAGATGAAATCCAAGGTACTTTTAGTCCACCCTCTCCATGTCCCTTCCCTGGATGTTCACTGTGTCTGCCAACGTCCACCACCATCTCTTTGGTTTTCCCCACGTTGATCAGGAGATGGTTCCTCAGACACCAGTCCACAAAGTCCTGGGTCAGTTCTCTGGACTCTCTGCCATCTCTGTCTGTAATGACTCTGATGATTGCCGAGTCATCAGAGAACTTATGTAGATGGCAGTTTGGTGAGCTGTACATGAAGTCTGCAGTGTACAGGGTGAAGAGAAGCGGTGCCAGAACCACTCCCTGCGGGGCCCCTGTGCTACTCAACACCATGTCAGACACACAGTCCCATGTCATCATGTACTGTGGTTAGTTGGTGAGATAATCAGAATCCAGTTTGATAGATGGTGCTCCACCCCTGTGTTCTCCAGCTTGTCCCTCAGGAGCCCAGGCTGTATGGTGTTAAAAGCACTGGAGAAACATCATTCTCACAGAGCTCCCAGGTTTCTCCAGGTGAGAAAGAGCTCTGTGTAGGAGGCAGATGACTGCTTCATCCACTCCAATGCCAGATTGATAGGCAAACTGGAGTGGGTCAAAGATCAGCTGACCAGAGGGTGGAGATATACAAGGACCAGCCTCTCTAGTGTCTTCATCAGATGTGATCTCAATGCCAGCGGCCTGTAGCTGCTGAGATCCATTGGTTGCTGCGTCTTCGGCATCAGAACCACACAAGACATTTTCCACAGCTGTGGTTCCTTTCCAAGCTTCAGACTCATGTTGAACATTTGTTGCTGATCAGCGCAGGACTTAAGGATCCTGGCGCCGGTGCCATCTGGACCCGCAGCGTTCCTTGCTCTGATCTCTCTGAGCTCTTTCCTCACCTGGGCTGTTGTAAGGCACAGGTTGGAGCAGAGGGGCTGGGTGCTGGAGTGTGCAGGTGGGGGATTGAGCTGAGAGCAGAGAGACCAGTGGCGGGTGGATGCAAGGTGAGAGTTGTGAATATGGGGTAAATGAGGGAGAAAGGGGGCAGGGCAGGGCAGTGCCCTGAGAGACCAGAAGACGGGGGTTACAGCAGGTGTAACTGTGTAGGGGGGTGAGTGATCAAATCTACTGTAAAACAGGTTGAGATTGTTCACGCATTTTTGGTCCCCTACAGCCTGGAGGTAGGGTTTCTTGTGTCCAGAGATTGTTTGTAGACTTTTCCAGACCCCACTGATGTTATTCAGCAGCTGTTCCTCCTGTAGTTGGCCTTTCCCTCCATCCCCCAGGTAAACCTAATGACCATGTGTCCAACACAAGGCCTGTGGCCCGGTCCTGTATGGTCTATTTTCTATTAATATTAGGATTTTTCACAATGAACTGCACTACAGTCCCCAGCATGCACTGCATCGCCGCTCCCCTAATGACAGTCTATGGGACAGCAGTTACACCACAATTCTACACAATTCTACACAAGTCTACGCAAGTCACATCACCGAACACACACTATGTAAACATAAATAAGATGTTTATTTATTTATTTATTTAAATCTGAAGATTTCATGATGCAAAGAAATGCTTTAATCATGCAAATGATTCTTTGTGAATTCATGGTGCTGAAGAACCCTTGGAGAACCCTGTTTTTCAGGGTGTCTGTGTGTTCCAGGTGGGAGGGGTACCTGTGCTCGGTGTCCCTCAGAAGGGCTGTCAGGCTTTTCCTTTGATGAATCTGCCCCCCACCAACACTGGCGTCCCCGGCCTCCGCTCTTTATTGGCCTCTGCTATGGACAGACCCGTTTTCTGAGACAGCAGGTCCTCGCGAGAGGGGGCAGTGACGATGATGGTTGGGGGCAGAGGAGGACCATTCTGGGATGATGATGATGATGTAGAATCAGAGGAGGGCGAGTTGCTGGGCTGGGCTGCCGCTTCATTTACTGGAACAGCACAGAATCAGATTAGCGACCGAAACATTGGAGACGAGAGAACATGTGTCTTTCTCTCATTTGTTTTCCTCTCATCTGTCTTCCTTTCATCTGTTTTCCTCTCATCTGTCTTTCTCTCATCTGTCTTCCTCTCATCTGTCTTTCTCTCATCTGTCTTCCTTTCATCTGTTTTCCTCTCATCTGTCTTCCTCTCATCTGTCTTTCACTCATCTGTCTTTCTCTCACCTGTCTTCCTCTCATCTGTTTTCCTCTCAGTTTTCCTCTCATCTGTCTTTCTCTTATCTGTCTTGCTCTCATCTGTTTTCCTCTCATCTGTCTTTCTCTCATCTGTCTTCTTCTCATCTGTCTTCCTCTCATCTGTCTTCCTCTCAGTTTTCCTCTCATCTGTCTTTCTCTCATCTGTCTTACTCTCAGAATTTGCATATTCAGAACATCAGAGCATCTTAACAATGCAGCTCTGAGTGGACAGACACTTATATCTGACCCTGTGAGGTCATTGAAACACCTTCAGTGTTCAGCTGCTATTCACTGCACTGTGATATTATTGCTGGACGTTGGTGCTTTATTTATTAAAAAAAAGATTTAAAACCAGTTGCAGAACCATGTTTGGTGCTGTATTAAACTATTTTTTAAAGGTTCATTACTGAATCATTTGCAACAGGTTCTCAATCAATAATAATATTAATAATAATAATTGAGAGAAAATTGGCCATCAAAATATCATCAGAGTTGGGGTTTGTTTGTTTATTTATTTGTTTGTTTATCTAATGTTGGTTATTTTTATCAGATAGACAGACAAATAGATAGACAGATACATAGATAGATATCTGTCTGTCTATCTATCTATCTATCTATCTGTCTGTCTGTCTATCTATCTATCTATCTATCTATCTATCTACCTATCTATCTATCTGTTTATCTGTCTGTCTTTCTGTCTGTCTGTCTGTCTGTCTGTCTCTCCTGGGTTTAACTGCTGCATTTGATACTATAAACCACAGAATACTTCTCAACCGGCTCAAGAACTTGGTTGGTCTTTCTGGAACTGTGTTAAACTGGTTGTTAAACATATGTCATACAAACATGATATTCTCTGTGGTATACCACAAGGCTCTGTACTAGGTCCACTTCTGTTTTCTTTGCATGGGTCAGATTATTAGAAAGCATAGCATTAATTGTCATAGCTAGGCAGATGGTACACAGCCGCATATATCTGTTCAGTAGATAAACAAGAATAGTTAGCTGGACAAACAGCAGCTTTCTAAAGCTTAATGAGGAAAAGACAGAAATAATTATAATTAGTTGTGAATGAGAGATGTGGAAATCTCTAAAATAAAAACTAAAGGTAGGAATCTTGGTGTAAATCTAGACTCTGATTTAACTTTTAAAGCTCATATTAATGTTATTACCAAAGCTGCTTCATCATTTAAGGAATACAGCATGAGTTTGTCTTCATCTCTGTGTGCGAGATGCTCAGAAACTGGTCCAGGCTTTTGTGTTTTCTTGGCTTGAGTACTGTAATGCTCTGTTCATAGGACCACAAACAAACTTCAACTTGTGTAAAAAGCATCTGCAAGAACATTAACACATCATAGATCTGCCTCAGCTTCACTGCCTTTCCCTTCAGAATCCACTATTATATTTTATTGCTGGTTATTAAATCTTTTGCTGCTCCTTGTCTCCAAGAGCTGACAGATCCTGTTCAAATCCAACTTTAAGATCATCCAATGCTGCTGCTTCATGTTCCAGGTATGAAGCTCAAACAGAGCTGAGAGGCAGTGTTTTGTTTTTAAAGACCTGGAAGTCATTACTGATAAACGTCCATCAGAGTCTGTCTGTCAGTGATGTTAAACCGTTCCTTTATTTTGTGTTTAACAAGGTTTTATTGGGTCCTGTTTTTACTGGAATATTAAAGTTAATTTACTTTCTCATCAATTGAATTTTCTTGTATTATTATTCTTACTTTTATTGTGCTTTTACATTGTAATTATTATTAATATATCACCTTTTCTGCTATTCATTATTTGTTTATTTTACTTTTCATTCTTTTTTCTTCTTCCTGTGTTTTTTTTAGTTTGTATTGTGAAGCACTTTGAGCTGCATTTTTAATCTATGAAACGTGCTGTAAAAATAAACATTGTTGTTGTTGTTGTTGTTGTTGTTATCATCATCAATCTGGAGAACCATTTCACCATGAAAACAACCATGTAAGCATTAAATTGTCCTGTAAAGAACTCGGGGGCATGGTGGGTAGTGCTGTCACCTCACAGCAAGCAGGGTCTTGGTTCAAGTCCCCAGCCGGGTGACCAGAGTCCTCTCTGTGTGGACTTTGCATGTTCTCCCCATGTCTGCGTGGGTTTCCTCCGGGTTCTCCAGTTTCCTCCCACAGTCAGACCAACTGGACATGCTAAATTGCCCCTGGGTGTGAGTGAATGTGTCTGTCTGCCCTGCGATGGACTGGCAACCTGTCCAGGGTGTATCCTGCTTTCTAACCGATGACTGCTGGGATAGGCTCCAGCTCCTGCTGCGACCCAGAAGGTGTGTGTGTGTATATAGAACTCATGGTTCTAAATAGATCCATTGCTTTTACTAAAGAACCCTTGATGAACCATCTGTTAAGAGTGTATACTGTCCCATTCTGTCACACTTTCTACTGGACATATTTACTGTATTTAAAATAATATAAACAGTCAGTGTGTTTACTGTAGAGAGCAGCGTCAGTCTGTTGGCCAGTTTCATAACTGTCCCTGCTCTGGTTCCAGCGTGACGCTCAGTAACGCGTGTAGAGGAGGTTCCTCTCAGCTCAGTGATGCATCCCTCTGTATGGGGTGCACTGAGTGCAGCTCCTTTAAATTGGATTGAGTTAATCTCCGAACAGCCACAACGGCAACACAACATCAGTGATTAACCCAGTTTCACACCCCACTCAGAGAGAACCCTGCAAAGAACCAGACTCACTGCCACTGAGCTATAGAACCTGAACAGCTCGAATCATAGCTTAGCTCATACAGTAGAACTAATTATAAACAGATCTTCATCTGTACAACAGAGTCAACATCCACTGGATTCAGTAAACAAGCAACAGCAAGATAATGTCAACAAATACATTAAAAACAACAGAAGAGACTGGGCCTCATTCACCAACCGTTCTGAAGAAGAAATTCCCTCTTAAACCCACTCACGCAGTTCTGATGAAGACTTGGACTCACCGATGTTCTCTTATTTGGGATTTGTTCTTATGTAAGAACAGAATCTACACACATTTATAGAGCACCTCTCAGACACTCCAGTCACCATCACACTGTGGTCACTCACAGAAGAAAACACTGATAATTCACATTAGAATTCATAAAGCAGCAAAGCGAAGGATGGAAATGAAAACACGATCAAAGCAATTTATCATACGAGAAACGAAAGCAGTCATTCCGTTAAAAAACCCATTTAAAACAAATTCAGATCATTTACAGAGAACAAAGGTGAGAACAGCTCTGACGTGGAACCTTTCTCGAGAGCACATCTATGAACAAACTTATGAACATTTTGGTGCATGAAGCCTAGTTGTTCTGTGTAGAACCATCAACGTCCAAAAACCCATTTTTATGCTTAAATGGTTCTTTACATGGTGAAATTGTTCTTCAGACTGAGGGAGAAGGTGTCGCATATGGTTCTGTAGGGCACCAAAAAGGGTTCTGCTACTGTATACAGACTTGACGTGCTAAATATAGCAGAAGCCTTTTCAAAAAGGTGCTTTATAGAAACCATCTACAAGCATGCAAGTGGTTCTTGTATGTAGAATCATTGTCCTTAGGAAAGAACCCTTGAAGAACTGTCGTTTTTTTTTAGAGTGCAGTGCTGTGGTATGGTCTGTAAACCCTTGTGATGCTGAAATACAGTAGGTTGCCAGTAAAATCCAAATTGTAAACCGAACATGTTCTAATATGTCGCTGCTGTCGGATCAAAATCTCCAAAATGGTACCTTTACAGGAGAAGTAAAAAACCTACTTTACTTTTAATGTAAGTCAATTGAACCAGACATTTTTCCATGTCATTTTGGGCCATTTCTTTTGGTCCATTCATCATGAAATTTACACACAACGTCAAAGACAGACAAGTACTTCCAAAATATTTAAAAACTGAAAAATGACAAAAATGGAGATACGAGGTTTTGTTCCGTCAGCAGCGATATATTGAATATGTTCCTTTTTCATAGAGACAGACGCTCCTCTAGTCCTCTAGAGTCTCCTCTAGATTGACTGACGCTGGATTGACGCTGTATCTGAGGCCTTAGTGTGAGCACCGCTCGGTCTTACCTGTGTTTTCGGCTGGTTTGCCGGCCGCAGACCCCATTCCCCATCAGACAGTATTCGTGTCCATAGCAAAGGCATCAAGCTGCTGTTTGACACTCAAATTACATGAGCCACACCGTATCTCCTTCACACCCCCTCCAACCCTCCCTGCCTGTCTGAGCCCTGGGCTCTAATCCGTGACCCTTTCAGGCTCAGATCTGGAAACTGGGCTGCCAGGAAGGTGATTTTCACTCTGACGTCAACGCAAGTAGCTATAAAGATGGGGCCAACATTTAATTTAAGATACAAGAGGCTCATAATAAGAACTGTGCTGGAGTGAATCAGTAATCTAATCAGACATAAACATAGATTAGATTAGATTCAACTTTACTGTGCAGAGTTACAGGTACAGAGCCAATGAAGTGCATCTAACCAGAAGTCCAAAATACAGTATTATTTACAAATAAAGGGAAAATCTGTGTAGAGATTATTGCAATTAAAATTGCAGAAAAATATGTTTTTCTTCAAAATATGGCCTTCACACATGACTGTGGAGACGAGTCCTTCTGTGGTGATTGGAATTCTATATGATTGATTTAAAAATCAGTGTTGCTGATTTGAGGCTCAAGAATGTGGAATTGTTCAAATAATGTATTGTTTTATTTTAAAATATAAATAAATTGTAACTCTAACATGTTTTTAAGTGTAATATATGTGTATATATCTGTAAACACTAGGGACACAGAAATGGACAATTCTGTAGAATGACCCGTATGCAGGGTGAGTGGACAGCGTACAGTGAGGTGGCAAGTCCTGTGAGAGCAGCGTATGTAAAAGTGAACTTGTACAGTAACTGTTGGTGCAAATATGAATAGTGCAGTAACACTAGGATATAAAGGACAGTAACAGTGCAGTGAGTGAAGAGAAGCAGAAGAAGCTCTTACTGAGCTGTGTTATACATGTACATCTATAATGTGTACATGTTTGTAAGTATCAAATATTGGGCCTAAATGAATAATGTATGGGTCAGACCTGTATGTCTGATAGGTGGGTGAACGCGTAAGGCTCATTTATCATGCATAATATATTGATTTATTAAACAATTTAAATGTGTCAGGGGGAATATTTTTACTTATTTCATGTTTAAATGATTCTATTGAGTTGAATGTGTAGCTATTGTACTTATTTCCACTCCATCACTGGCGTCCGTATACGAATCTCGTTTTTCTTGTATACTGTTAAATATATATGTTTACATCGATATATGACTGATATACACTGATCGATCATAACATTCTGACCACTTCCTTGTTTCTACACTCATTGTCCATTTTATCAGCTCCACTTACTATATAGGTGCACTTTGTAGTTCTACAGTTACAGACTGTAGTCCATCTGTTTCTCTGATACGTCGTTAGCCCCCTTTTACCCTGTTCTTCAGTGGTCAGGACCCCCCATGCTCCCTCACAGAGCAGGTACTATTTGGGTGGTGGATCATTCTCAGCACTGCAGTAACACTGACGTGGTGGTGGTGTGTTAGTGTGTGTTGTGCAGGTGTGAGTGGATCAGACACAGGAGGTGCTCAAAATGTTATGCTAACATGCTAGCGAGTGAGCATAGTGATTGGGGACAGGCAAGATTGCTGATAAATGTATTTGAAATATCTAAGCATACTAAGTACTTCAAAAGCCATATATTGCCATAAATCAGATTTCTGCATGGACTAATAGGCCTGTTGCTGATTAGCTCCATGCTAACATGCTAGAGAGTGATCATAGTGATGGTGTGTGGGAGGTTAGGACTGCTGATGAATCCATCTGAAACACAGTCACTCTGACAGACTGTAATACACTACAGGAAATGTAGAGGGGGCGATACGGCTTCTACTGTTTCATTTAAAAAGCCTCTGTAATGTTCATATGATCCACACGGTCACTCTGACAGACTGTAATACACTACAGGAAGCGTAGGGGGCGGTATGGCTTCTACCGTCTCATTTTTTGTATTTTTTAAATGGTCGAAAACGTGTTCCACCTAAATAGTCTCATGGCATAGAAGCACGTTTTTAATCACATTAAATAATTCATTGGTAATTATTGCTGATCCAACACGTAAGGGGAGCGAGGCCGGTGTGTGGCATCACGTGTCACGTGCTCGCGTCAGCGCTGAATGCGGAAGTGCAAAGAGGCGGCGGAGAGATAGACAGGCAGGCAGGCAGACAGACAGACAGACAACTGACTGTAATAACTGAAATAACAGCGCAGATATGGACGGTAAGGACAGACGGGCCTTGTTTGTAGAGCTGTGTGTGTTTGAATGCGAGAGGCGGAGCTTTATTATGCTAACACTAATGCTAACAGCTCTGTAAACAATAACAAATAAACATCCAACGGACTAATAATCGGAGAAACTGAGGTCTTTTCGGCGTTAGGCGTGTGTAAAGTTTGCTGTGTGGGATCTTTGTTCGTGTCTTCTGTTCAGAACATGCTGTAGGTTCGCTGGACCTGCTCACATAAACAGTAGAACCTCGTTTAATGTCCCTTTAAACGCGTTTCCGCTCCTGATCGGCGGACGACGTGGTTATGTATGTATTTATGGATTAAGTGGCGATCAGGGCTTGATCTGTGTGTGAATATGTCTGTCTAAAAGCTGTAGCTGGCACCCATCGCCACCCATGTCCCTCAGCCTGGCCGTGAACGAGCTGTACTGAGAACCAGACCCGGTCTTGGCCTCATTAAACCTTCCATCAGACTCATTACAGATTATTTGTGTTATTTCTGATTTATCTCATGTGCTGTTTCAACATCTGTCTCTCTGTATTTCTCCTCAGAAACGCTCTTCCAGCTGAAGGTACGTAAGGGCTCAGAATATTCAGGATATTTATGGTGTTGGTGTATATGCTTTACGTTTGTTGTGTTAAGATGGTTTTTGTTCAGTAATCACTGTTTTATGAATATAAAAATATAGAAAATCACTACATGTTGTGTTTTCATGTTCTTGTTCTCTGTGGTGTTTAACTGGTCTTCACTCTTTGTCCTCAGTTCACTGCAAAGCAGCTGGAAAGACTGGCGAAGAAAGCAGAAAAGGACTCGAAGGCAGAGCAGGCTAAAGTGAAGAAGGTGGGCCGAGGGGCTCCAGCGTTCACAGATCTGTTTATTCTCGCACTGAAGTCAGAGATACGCATCTCAGCAGAGTGACCAGTGCAAAATCGGGCATTTCCAAAAGTGGTGGTGGCAAAATTTGTTATTTTAAAAAATGATTGGGGTAAAATTGTCCATTTCAAAGAGTGGTGGGGGCAGAATGAAGCATTTTTAATAATTATGGGGGCAAAATTGGGCATTTCAAAAGGGTGGTGGGGGCAAAATTAACCATTTTAAAAAATGATGGGGGAAAAATGGTCCATTTCAAAGAGTGGTGGGGGCAAAATGGTCCATTTCAAACAGTACTGGGGGCAAAATGAGCCATTTTTAAAAATGATGGGGGCGAAATGGTCCATTTCAAAGAGTGGTGGGGGCAAAATGAGCTATTTTAAAAAATGATGGGGGCAAAATTGGCCATTTAAAAAAAGTGGTGGGGGCAAAATGAACCATTTTTAATAATTATGAAGGTAAAATTGTCCATTTCAAAGAGTCTTGGGGACAAAATGAACCATTTTAAGAAATGATGGGGGCAAAATTGGCCATTTCAAAAAAGTGGTGGGGGCAAAATGAATAATTTTTAATAATTGTGAGGGCAAAACTGGGCATTTCAAAAGAGTGGTGGGGGCAAAATGAACCATTTTTAATAATTATGAGGGCAAAATTGTCCATTTCAAAGAGTGGTGGGGAGTGTAAATAGGGGGTTTTCTCTCACACCCTTTCTGGATCACACTCCTCCAGTGACTCAGAGTGTGTGTGACTCAAAATCTCTCCTCTGATTGGAGGATGAGGATGTCATATGAGGAAGTCATATGAGGAAGGCCAGTGACTGAGGTCCACTGTAGGGCAGTGCAGTCTACTGATCAGCAGGGGGCAGACGAGTCCTGTTTGAGAGGGAAGAGTTATATCTCTCAGATAAAGTACACTGTGTACCAGCTACACTTACTGACATGAAGAAAATACTCACTAAAGTAAAAGTTCCTTTCCAAACAGCAACGAAAACTGCTTAAGTACTGAGTAACTTAAAGTACCGCAGTGGAATCTTTTAGAATGCCCAGCCTCTATTGACGTAAAACTACAGGACTGAAATTGCCTTCTCGTTTGAATTATCAGCTCCACCTTAAATGGTGCAGCTGTTATATTCAGGAGTGATCCGTAAAGCCGTTAATGTGGCCAGTCAAGGTTAATTAGAATTGGAATAAATTCTAATTAACACATAAACAGTCCACTGTGATTGTTCTGTGAGTGAGAGTATTTACAGAGACACCTGGTGTATCTAATCAATCCTTCATTACATTAAATGAGCTGATGGAACTGATCAAATCCATGTGACGCTAGAGAGCAGAGAGAAGAACCAAGCCTGTGTTCATCTAACCTGCATTCTCGTAACTTTACTGAACACAGTCTAAATGCTGACTGCTGTATTTATATTTATTTGTATTTATTCTAATATTATATAGATTTTTTACTGTCAAACACACGCACTTTCTACCCAGATGAACAGATTTATAACCGTTTTCATGACTTTTACACAGTATATCAAACAGCTGATTCAACCCTGAACTGAATGGTGCTGGACTGGAGTTTGATTTGAAGGAATTCTTTGGCTAAAAAGTGAACAAAAGTACAGATATTCAGGCTCCTGGCCTGCTGCTGCTGTGTTTAGCTGTTGTAATTAGTCCGTGTTCAGGGATAAGTGTGTCGTACCGTGTCAGGAATCGCATATTCGTGTGTGTTTAATGCTGTCCTGTGTGATTTCAGGCTTTGCAGCAGAAGAATGTGGACTGTGCACGCGTCTATGCAGAAAACGCCATCCGTAAGAAGAACGAAGGTATAAACTGGCTCCGCATGGCATCCCGCGTCGACGCCGTGGCCTCTAAAGTCCAGACTGCTGTCACCATGAAAGGGGTCAGTCTGTGTCCTCTCTCCTGATGCAGTTTATACACCAACAATCCCAGTGCTATTCCATAAATACAGAGAATCTGCCAGAGAACACTCATGCAGATATATCAGTGCTGATGTGTGCAAGCTGAAGTGCTCTGAAGCAGCCACAGTCGAACAGAATTTAGAGATCGCTACAAAGCTGCAGTCGCACTTACACGTGTCACATTTATTACAGAAACATCTGATCATAATCATTTTCTGCTTCACAGCACTAACTGCAGTTATTTTAATATATAATGTAAGCAAACCATATTTACATTAGTTGGCTTGAGACAAAAGCTACGCTCACATTGCAAGCCTCGTTGCTCAAATCCAATTTTATGCTCAGAGCCGATCTCTCTGACTCGATGATTCACGCTCGTTTAGGTCAGTGACTCAAATCTGTCATTAATGTGATGAACAGGCGTCCTGAAATGACCCTCATGCGCTCATCCTACTCAGTAACATCACGTGACTGAATCACTGCATCATCAGCACAAACTAACGAGCAGAACGAGCTTCGCTGAGAAGATCATTAACTCTAATCAGCTCTCAGCTTCATTATTAGAGCCAGACGAAGGAGAAAAAGGCGAGATGAGCTGATTTTCCACCGTTTACAGGCTTTAATGTCTGTTCGGCGCTGTTGCCATGGTAACACTGAATGATGGCGCAACGCAGCGGAAAAAAGCACGAGTTCGATCTGAGCCTCACATTAAGGTCGCACGGCCACGAATCGGATACGTGTCTAGGACCACATATGAAAGTGGCTCAGGTCGGATTTGAAAAGATCACATTTGTGTCCACACAGCCCTGAAAACATCAGATCTGAGTCACATTAGAGCAGAAAATCAGATTTGTGCCACTTCAGCCTGGAAATGTGAACGTAGCTTAATAAATGGTGATAAAAAAATAAATTCTAGAACTTCTGTAGTTCTGACGTTGAACTGTGTGTAAAAGCGTTTAGGAGCTAGAATCATCTTTTATTCACTGCAAAGTAAAGGAATAGCTAGAGAGCCAATAAGCCAGTTTAGCTGCTTTAGATTTGTTCTTTAAGTCGTTTGTCACACTTAATGGTTGGTGACAGTGGGGTGACTTGTGTGCAGCTGTGGTTAGCCGACAAGATAGCCTACACTCTTAAAAAAGATGGCTCTTCAAAGGCTCTTTAGTAAAGATAATGGTTCTGTGTAGAACCATAAGCACATTGATGGAGATCTGGTTCTATTTAGCACCAAAAATGTCAAGTTTGTAACAAGCAGAACCCTTTTTGGTGCTAAATAGAACCATTTTCGAAAAGTCTGTATCTATAACACATTCTGTATTTAGTCAGGAGAACCGTTTTACCATGCAGCATGCAAATGATCAAGCATGCAAATTATTCTTTGGGTGTTCATGGTGCTGTATAGAACCACTGTGTTTGCTAACTCGCCTACCACTAAGAGTAGAGACTGATGTGGTGATTGTTCTTTCATCTGATAGTCATGTGATTCATGATGTCTCTCTTATAGTCAGAGAGGAAGAAACGTGCAAAGGTTTCTGCTTAAACACTGATAACATTAGCATTTTGGATGTCCAGTGCTCTGAAGCTCCGCCCCTTTGGAGATCAGAAGCAGCACACAGTCTGCAATGCTATTTCTTGGTTTTAAATTGGAAAAATCATTCACCCCAGAAGTCTGTGATGAGAAACAGCTCTATATAGTCTCTCCCAGTAAATGAATGCATTTTATTTGTGAAATTTATACTTTGTTTTCTAATTAAGATGAAACAATTAACATCAAAAAAGAAAGTGAATGACTTTAAAATGCTGAAGTCATTTTATGGATGATTATCTCTGCTCTGTTATTTATATGTTCATTCCATGCTGACCAGCTCTTCTCTGTGCTGTTTATTAATAAGGTGACGAAGAACATGACCCAGGTGACGAAAGCTCTGGATAAAGCTCTGAACTCCATGGACCTGCAGAAGGTCTCCGCCGTCATGGACAAGTTTGAGAGTCAGGTTCAGAATCTGGACGTCCACACTTCGGTAAGTGGTGCTGTAGAGCGGAGACACAGCTCCGAAATGACCGGTTGCATCCATAGTTAAAGAGCCGTATCCTATTTAATTTCTCCACTCAGGTCCACCTGCAGAGTTACATACCAAAAACAGCCATAATACATTTCTGCATCATCATCTTCCATTTATTCTCCTTATCCCTCACAATTAAACAGACTGTCTGTTACTGTATGAAGACTGATTTACATAAATGAGTTCTGTTCTCTTTGGCTGTCCTGTAATGCCCCCTAAACTTCCTGTAGATTATTGTGGATCATATGAACATTATAGAGCTTTTTAAATGAAACAGTAGAAGCCATAACGCCCCCTACGCTTCCTGTAGAGTATTACAGTCTGTCAGAGTGACCATGTGGATCATATGAACGTTATAGAGCTTTTTAAATGAAACAGGAGGAGCCATATCGCTCCCTTCGCTTCCTGATGTATATTGCATTCAGACCCTCTGGATTGTGTATATATAAGCATTAAATGCCACTTTAGTTTGGGACTAATCATCTAAATTAATTAATCATCACTGCCCTGATCTGTAGACTGTAACCATGTCCTCTTCTAAAATCCACCCCTTCATGTGTCCTGTAGGTGATGGAGGACTCGATGAGTTCGGCTACCACGCTGACGACGCCACAGGAGCAGGTGGATGATCTGATCCTGCAGATAGCGGAGGAGAGCGGGCTGGAGGTGATGGACCAGCTGAACCAGCTGCCCGCTGGAGCAGCCTCGCTGGGGGAGACATCCACACGCTCGCAGGAGAAAGAAGACCAGCTCTCACGCAGGTACAGCGCCGCCTGCCCAGTGATGACATACTGGATGGAGTGGCTGGTGATTGTAGTGGGTGACATCTCTGCCTTCTACGCTGTAGACTGGGGTTCAATCCCCCACCTGGGTAAACACCCTACACTATACCAGTAAGAGTCCTTGGGCAAGACTCCTAACACCACCTTCACCTCCCTGTGTAAAACAATCAAACTGTAAGTCACTCTGGATAAGAACATCAGCCCAATGCCATAAATGTAAATGGGGATTAATGATTAAAGCGATAATTTGGCAATAAACCAAATCCACCCCTCTCTCCAAAAGAAAAGTTTGTTGTCTGAAGTTTGTCTTTAGTTTCAGCACTGCAGCTATGAGGCTAATGTAGCTAACAAGTTATGGAAGCTTATAGCTCACCATAGGCAAAATTCAGGCTTCAGGCTCCTACTACTGTTTTTAGTGGTGTGTGTACTTGTTTATTGTAGGACTGTTTGAGTCTTTGAATAGTCATAAAAATCAAATAGTAAATTAAGATTTTATGTATGTAAATTAACTCTTGATAATGTTACATGCTCTCAGCTGAGAACCGTGAGATGTCTAAACTCAGAACCTGCAATGTTTTGAGTTTTGTATCTGTTCAGTTAGAAGGAATCATAGAAAGGCTACTGCAGTTGTGAAGCGGTCAGTGTGGGTGTTTAGAGTACTTTATAACGGCTTTGAATGCAGCTCAGCCAATCAGATTTTAGGGCTGGAATTGTCTGTTTTATAATTATCTATGTTTGACCTAAAACTGCCTCATACTGGAATTCCAGCACAGTGCTGCAGCACTTTAAACTGATGCTAAAACTAAAGGAGAAAATATCAGATGCCGAGCGCATTGTCTGGCTCCGTTTAGAGTAAACGGAGGGAGAGAGTTATGGCTCCGGTGTTCGTCTCACTCATGGTGCTGCTGTGTCAGGAATGCTGTCTGTCCGACTCTGCTGTTTTTGTGTTACAGACTGGCGGCTCTGCGGAACTGAGTGCGACTGCTGTGATCTCAGGGAGCTGGAGAGTGACCTGCTGTTTCACGGCCAGGCTGGAAGGGGCGCTGCTCAATCCAACTTCACTCACTCTGAGGATCCGACACGGCCAATCGATTTTTATCCCCAAATCTGTTTATACAACAACACACTCTCACAGCTGCCTACAATACTGCCCCCCCCCCCCCCCCCCACACACACACACACACACACACACACACACACTCCTTCTGCTGAAAACAGTCTGCCCCCCTTTTTGTCTTTACATAGCTTGCTCTCTCTCCCTCTGTGTCTCTCAGCCACAAGTGGCTTCCTCGGTCAGCTCTGAATATTTGGGTGAATATTAAATCAGTTGAAGGACTATTTTTATGTTTTTCTGTGTGAAATGCTCGCCTGCTTTGGTTTAGACTACTGAAGCGACTGCAGGGGGATTCTCTCCGCGCTCCGATTGGCTGGTGGGGGAGACTGTGACAGGAAGCAGATGTTCAGCTGCAATTATAACGTTTTGATTCGTTTCTTTATTTTTAATTGACTCTGCGGAAATATTGTAAAGCCATGTTAATAACACTAACAGATCGTACTGTACGTGTTGCTGCCGTTGCACCTCGATATTACACTCATACGGCATCCGGCTGTGCGTGAAGCATCTTTCACTGAAAGCTCTGTGTTGACGTTAATAGACTCCACCACCTGGAAAGCCACCTCAAAGCGATAGTTTTCAAAGTTCAATTCCTCCAGTTTCTCTCTGGTCAATCAGCCATTTTTATTTTTAGCACTGGAGCTACGAGGCTAATCAGCTGACCAGTACTGGAAGCTTATACACCACCAATTAGCATGGCACCAACTGCATGGGCAGAGATACCGAGCCAACTCCAGCTTTAAGAGGCTGTGTTAGCCTCGTAGCTCCAGTGCTAAATCAACAGAGGGCGCATCTCGGTCTGGTGGCTGCGTTTGGGCGAGGGCGAAACCGAGAAGCTGGGTTTTTATTGCTGAACCGTCACTTTAATTTGTGTTTGTGTTTTTCTCGTTTTGCTTGTTTAGATTTGCTTTTCCGCCTTACAGCAGTGCAGCTGCCGCGTAGGTGCTCTTCATCCTCCTCCTCTTCTTCAGTGCCTCAGTCAGATGCAGCGAGACGTTTGCGCCCGCAGAGAAACGCAGCTGTAGCGTCCAGTCTGCCATGCTGTTGCATTGTGGGTAATGTGGGCACGCTGTTATCCGTTACGCTCTGCCATGCGCGGCGTCTCGCTGTTCGCTTCATGCTGTTGTTCTTGGGGTTTTTTCGTTTTGTTTGAAATGGGAAGGTTATTTATATTGGCGATCAACTGGCAGCGCTTTTCTTTTGTATATTTATCTTGTCAAAATAAAAGCCCTCTGATAAACAGTATTGTGGTGAGTCATGATGTGAATGAATACAGGAGCATGAAATGATAAAATGATGGAATCAGTTTAATGCGGTAAATGAAAATGTGGAAAGGTTAGACGTGTCCGGAATGATGATCAGAGCTGCAGAGGATTCTAGAATCGTGCAGAAAAGCGCAGATCATAAAGGAAGTTCTTTAAAAAAATGTAAAAGGATAAAATTACTAAATGTAGTTTTGGAAACAGTCCAAATATAGAAACTCGACTGCAGAACCAACCTTTTGAATTTATTGTTGTGATGTTGCAAAAACATGCTTAGATATATTCAGCCTACAGCAGTTTAGCCCCGCCCATTCAGCCTACAGCATTTTAGCCATGCCCATTCAGCCTACAGCAGTTTAGCCCCACCCATTCAGCCTACAGCAGTTTAGCCCCACCCATTCAGCCTACAGCATTTTAGCCATGCCCATTCAGCCTACAGCAGTTTAGCCCCGCCCATTCAGCCTACAGTGGGACAGCTAATCAGAACAGAACTAAATGTAGTTTTGGAAACAGTCCAAATATAGAAACTCGACTGCAGAACCAACCTTTTGAATTTATTGTTGTGATGTCGCAAAAACATGCTTAGATATATTCAGCCTACAGCAGTTTAGCCCCGCCCATTCAGCCTACAGCATTTTAGCCATGCCCATCCAGCCTACAGCAGTTTAGCCCCACCCATTCAGCCTACAGCAGTTTAGCCCCGCCCATTCAGCCTACAGCATTTTAGCCATGCCCATTCAGCCTACAGCAGTTTAGCCCCGCCCATTCAGCCTACAGCATTTTAGCCATGCCCATCCAGCCTACAGCAGTTTAGCCCCACCCATTCAGCCTACAGCAGTTTAGCCCCACCCATTCAGCCTACAGTGGGACAGCTAATCAGAACAGAGCTCATTAACATAAATCAGTCTTAAAGGTACAGTAACAGAAACTGCCTGTTTATCTGTGACCGATAAAGAGGCTGTAAATGATCATGTAGAACAGAGGTGGACGAAGTAGAAAAATCATCTACTTGAGATAAAGTACAGATACCCAAGGTAAAATATCACTCCAGTAAAAGTAGAAGTCCTTACTCTAGACCGCCATTTGAGTAAAAGTACAAAAGTATTTGCCTTCAAATGTACTTAAGTATCAAAGGAAAAGTACTAAAAGATTAATTATGACTCTGATGTCCTGTTATCATTTTTATAACAAGACTCGATTCAGTAACTCATTTTAGGTGAAAATCCTCCAGCGTCTCTCTTGGTAAACCAGTCTTTTAATAGAACGTCATTAATTAGTGACACTGTAAGTGATCATAAGCACAAAACACTGAAGGCAAACAGGTTCCATCAGGGAGAACTGAGTGGCTCTAAAATCATTTTTACACACAAGCAAAGTTTCAGTTTAAGATTACTTTGTAAATTAGTTACAAGTTGAATAAAACCTGGCTTTAAACTCAGGATCACAAATAAATTTTCCTTTACTGTATTGATCTGTAGGCCTCTGTTCATAAACATAAACTAACCGAAACTAATTTACTGTAAAATGAAAGTGTTTGTATGAATTCAGAAAAAAAGAAACATGTCAGTCACGACTGCATATGTGGACATATTTCTATATTGTGGTCTATTTACACAAAGTTAGGTTAGTTCCATCATTTAGGTGACTCATGTGCTCCCAAATTTTTATGCTGCTGCGCTGACATTGAACTGTGTGCTTGCACTGGATTGGCATGACCAACAGGTCAAAACAAACTCAGAACAAAGTGACCGCTGTGCATTATTGGTGCTCTTGCATTGTCCTTTTTTTGTTTTGACATGTTACGTTTTTATACACACAGAAACCAAAAGGAACGACAGATTTTTCAAGATGTAGCGGAGTAAAAAGTAAGATATTTGACTTTGAAATGTAACGGAGTGAAATACTTAACTGGAGGGAATACTTAAGTAAAGTACAGATACATGAAAATAACTACTTAAGTACAGTAACAAATTACATTTACTTAGTTACTGTCCACCACTGATATAGAAATTAACTGGATCCGTTTTCAGTACATAAAACATAAACGTTACAGTGGAGCTCAGTACAGGACAGTGTTGAATACAGACTTTAACATGAAAATGAGCCAGGTATCGCTGCATCTGGCATGCGGTGTGTTTACAGCTGTGTCAGCAAGCTGTAAGTCTTGATGTCAGTTACAGCAGCTTTACTGGATTACACACCAACACAGGCTGTCAGAGAGAATCACACCAAAACATGGAACCGGACACTGTCAGCGCTGAGTGAGGGTGAAAGTGCAACTGTGTGAATTATTAATGCAGTGATTATGCTCAGGGTCAGAGATCACCACAGATCCACACTCAGCCCTGAGTGAACAGGCGCTCTGCGCTGAATGTGGAGAGTCTGTAGGCCCTGATTTCTCTCTTTGAAGCCTGATGTCCAATAAATATACATATATACATAAATATTTATTTATTTATTTATGTATACATACATACATACATGTATATATATGTACATATGCACAGAGATGCAGTGTGTAGTACTGTTGCATCACAGCAAAAAGGGTCTGGGTTCCTGGGCCGCTCCACAGTTTCAGTCTCCATTTCCCAAATGCTTTAGCAGAGTGCGCTACCGTTACTCCTCCTAATAAATAGACATACATTCGGCGCCGTCTCCTCATTATTCAGCACCATCACTGTAATAATTCATCATCAACATTAACACAGGAAGGTAATCAGATCAGGTGGAGTTCGAGTCAGCAGTGTCTGAGATTTTTAAAACGCATAGTTAGAAAAGAAAAACATCTCCCAGTGAAAGCAACGTTTTACAGTAGAAATAAATGGAGCTCATTATGCTGGTAGTGGCATACGCTGCCTGACTCAGCCGCCTAAAAACCAGAAAAACGGATCATAAACAGAAGTTAGGACCCTGTTGGGGTTCATCCTTAAAAATAGGACAGGATTTAGGAGGTTTAGTCTAGTCAGGATGTTTGTGTGATGCTGTTTTCTGATCTGGAGTTAAGAGCTGTTGTTCTGTAACAGGTTCTGTTCTGATTTCAGTCCTAACTACGGTGGTGGTGACTAAGCAGAGAAGAGAAGAAGTTTCAGTAACGTGGCCCGGCTAACAGTAATAGAGCACTGTGGACGGTGCCGGGCCAGGATATGAGATTTTTAGGAAAATAGTCCGTATGGATTTGATGTGGGTGGAAGTGATGCCATTACATGCAGCAGTGTTTAACGGTTTGTGTTTATTTATGAATTACGCACTGTGAAGTGTTATGAACGGTGTTTAATGGTGTGTGTTTATGCATTACACATTGTAAAGTGTTGCAAACTGTGTTTAATGGTTTGTGTGTGTTTATGAATTACGCACTGTAAAGTGTTATGAACGGTGTTTAATGGTTTGTGTGTGTTTATTCGGTTTAAACGGTGTTTATTCACTTCCGTTACACATTTAGTGTTCGCTCTCGCGCAAGCCCCGCCCCTCCCGGGCCGGGATTGGTCCCTAGCTAAGACATGCGACACCTGTGACGTTTTACCCGCTAGCCAATCCTCGCGCAAGAGGGAGCGGCGCGCCAGCCAATCCCAGCGCGGGTAGAAGGCGGGGATTTCCTCCGAATACGGGCGTGGAAAGAAAACCCACCGCACTTCTCCGCCGCTAGTGGCCGCTCCGCTTATATTATTTACGAGGAGAAAAGAAGCGGTGGCGGCGGCGCGAGCCACACGGAGACAAAACCAACTGCGAACGGATAAAACAGAGATGATCCGCCGAAACCAGACCGAAACAGCAAGAACCCCCTAAATTCGAGCCCTGTTTTGACTCGTATGGGGCTGGGTGACGGCTCGGATCCGCGGCACGATGTACACGGGCTGGGCCGGTTGATGGTGGAGCTTTGGGGTTGGAGCGGTGGGTGGAGGCCGGTGAAGCCGGGCTGGAGTCGAGCTGAGGCGTGGAGAAGCAGCGAGGCGGCCCGGGGGCTCCTCCACCTCCTACTCCAACACCATGAGGCTGACAGTGTTGCTCTGCTGGCTGGTTGTGTGGGCTGCGGCGGAGAGCAGTGAGAACAGCACGACCCTCAGCAACAGGAGGTACCTGAACATTGGAGATGGGACTAATCTGGAGTTTGAGTTCCCTGAGAACACCAAGGGCGTGATCGTGATCTCCAGCGAGTACCGGAGTGCTGTGGGCAGGAAGGGCCGAGAGAGCTGGAGGCAGACGGTCAGGGTGCGCTCCCTGGAGCCGGATGTGCTGTCCATCCTGAACGTCAGCGACAGCGGGCATTCAGGGCCTGTGAGGAGCTACATCATCAGCATCAGGTCGGGCATGGCAGGCAGGGCACCTCTGCTCATCCAGCTGCTGGACCTGGACCAGAATTCAGAGCCGGTGCTGATTGAGGAGCGGACAGACTATGCTATCAGGGTGGCTCCCGGGGCCTTCGACCGCAGTCAGGCTGGAGGACTCTCGCACTTTTCGGAGAACCCGGTTCTCTTCGCCTTGCTGCCGCTAATCTTCGTCAACAAGTGCGCTTTTGGGTGTAAGGTGGAGGTGGAGGTGTTGCGGGGGCTGTTGAAAAGGCCCGTTCCTCTCTTCCTCGGGGTTTTGGGGCAGTTCCTCATCATGCCGCTCTACGGGTACGGCATGGCGCACCTGGCGTCACTGCCCAAGGCTCTCTCTCTGGGCCTGGTCATCACCTGCTCGGCCCCTGGCGGCGGTGGAGGCTACCTTTACAGCCTGTTGCTGGGAGGAGACGTTACACTGGCGATCTGCATGACTCTGGTATCCACTGTGGTTGCCACGGCGGCGATGCCGCTCTCCTCGGCGCTCTACGGGCATCTCCTGGGTGTCCATGCCACCCTGCACGTGCCCTTCGTGAAGATCCTGGGCACCCTGCTATTCATTGCCATCCCCATCTCGCTGGGCATGCTGGTGAAGCTGCGACTGCCCGCTCTCACCCGGGTCCTCCTCGCCCTCATACGCCCCTTCAGCTTCGTGCTCATTGTGGGCGGCATCTTCATGGCGTATCAGATGGGCGCCTCCATCCTGGCCGACGTCCATCCCCACATCGTCCTGGTGGGTGTGACGGTGCCCGTTTTGGGGCTGCTGGTGGGGCTGGCGATGGCGTGGCTGGCCGGGCTGCCCGCGCCACAGAGGAAGACGGTGGGCATCGAGGTGGGCGTCCAGAACAGTCTGCTGGCACTGGCCGTCATGCAGCTCTCGTTCCGGCGGGCGGAGGCCGACTTCGCCTCGCAGGCGCCCTTCATCGTCGCCCTCAGCAGCACCTCCGAGATGCTGCTGCTGGTCCTCGCCCACTTCGCCCACCGCCGCCTCTGCCACACGCCTGCCGCCCATTCCGAAACCTGACCCGGGCACCGGCCGCCACCCAGCGACCCTCGCCAGCCTCAGGGTGGGCATAGTGGACAGTTAACAAAGTGCGTGTTTATTTTTGTCTCTAAAACCAAAGGCTGTTTTTTAAGTTCCCCTGTTTTCTAAATCGAATTTTAAGCGAAATGAACTTTGTGTGTCGATTATGAAGCGATATTTTTCTAACAAATTTGTGTGGGTTTTGTAATTTGAGATGCTTTTTCTTTGTATCCTGTTTACAAAAGCACTGTGTCTCTTCTGGGACGGTCGTGCTCTGAGCTCTAATGTGCTGTTGATTGTTTTGGTGGATTCTGAATGAGGTCGTCTGAGAATCCACGTACTTGAATCGTTTTGCGTAAAAATGTGAATAAATGCATTTTTGAAAAGGAAAAGGTGTCGGCTTTGGGTGTTTGGGTGTTTGCTGAAACCAGCCAGGCAGCTTTCACTGATTTTATCTGCCTTTATTTGAATGTGTTGTCTGACTCTTTTGTATATACTGAGGTTCTAGCTCATCTCTGTTAGGTCTCACAGTCTGGAGCGTTTTTACACTGCTTGGTTTGTGATCTGAGCACATTTCCAGTGAACACCCACCCACTTCCTGCACTCTTAAAAATAAAGGTTACTTAGTGGTTCCTGGTTTGGTCAGAGGGTTCTAAGAAAAGCCTTTAACTGCTATAGAACTTTTACATTATGTGGAAGTGCTTTAAATGTTGAAAAGGTTCTTCAAACTCGCATCTCATTTACAGACGACCTTCAGAGAAGAAGATGATTCAGAATCAGAGCTGCTGGGTTACTCTGTTACTGGAGTAAAAGTACAGACGTTCTCCATTGTAAATGCACTGACAGTGAAGAAACTCCGAGATGTTCTAGTTGTGATGTCATGTTATGATGAACTGTTGTTAATGACGCCTTTAGAGGGCGGCGCTGAGCGACGTTTGTTTATTTGATGGTTGTTAATGACGTCTTTAGAGGGCGGAGCTGAGCGGTGTTTGTTTATTTGATGGTTGTTAATGACGTCTATAGAGGGCGGAGCTGAGCGGTGTTTGTTTATTTGATGGTTGTTAATGACGTCTTTAGAGGGCGGAGCTGAGCGGTGTTTGTTTATTTGATGGTTGTTAATGACGTCTATAGAGGGCGGAGCTGAGCGGTGTTTGTTTATTTGATGTTTGTTAATGACGTCTTTAGAGGGCGGCGCTGAGCGACGTTTGTTTATTTGATGGTTTTTAATGACGTCTTTAGAGGGCGACGCTGAGCGACGTTTGTTTATTTGATGGTTGTTAATGACGCCTTTAGAGGGCAGCGCTGAGTGACGTTTGTTTATTTGATGGTTGTTAATGACGTATTTAGAGGGCGGAGCTGAGCGACGTTTGTTTATTTGATGGTTGTTAATGGCGTCTTTAGAGGGCGGAGCTGAGCGACGTTTGTTTATTTGATGTTTGTTAATGACGCCTTTAGAGGGTGGAGCTGAGCGACGTTTGTTTATTTGATGTTTGTTAATGACGCCTTTAGAGGGCGGAGCTGAGCGACGTTTGTTTATTTGATGTTTGTTAATGACGTCTTTAGAGGGCAGCGCTGAGTGACGTTTGTTTATTTGATGGTTGTTAATGACGTATTTAGAGGGCGGAGCTGAGCGACGTTTGTTTATTTGATGGTTGTTAATGGCGTCTTTAGAGGGCGGAGCTGAGCGACGTTTGTTTATTTGATGTTTGTTAACGACGCCTTTAGAGGGTGGAGCTGAGCGACGTTTGTTTATTTGATGTTTGTTAATGACGCCTTTAGAGGGCGGAGCTGAGCGACGTTTGTTTATTTGATGTTTGTTAATGACGTCTTTAGAGGGTGGAGCTGAGTGACGTTTGTTTATTTGATGTTTGTTAATGACGTCTTTAGAGGGTGGAGCTGAGCGATGTTTGTTTATTTGATGGTTGTTAATGACGCCTTTAGAGGGCGGAGCTGAGCGGCGTTTGTTTATTTGATGTTTGTTAATGACGCCTTTAGAGGGTGGAGCTGAGCGATGTTTGTTTATTTGATGGTTGTTAATGACGCCTTTATAGGGCGGAGCTGAGCGGCGTTTGTTTATTTGATGGTTGTTAATGACGTCTTTAGAGGGCGGCGCTGAGCGGCATTTGTTTATTTGATGGTTGTTAATGACGCCTTTAGAGGGCAGCGCTGAGTGACGTTTGTTTATTTGATGTTTGTTAATGACGTCTTTAGAGGGCGGAGCTGAGCGATGTTTGTTTATTTGATGGTTGTTAATGACGCCTTTAGAGGGCGGAGCTGAGTGATGTTTGTTTATTTGATGGTTGTTAATGACGTCTTTAGAGGGCGGAGCTGAGCGGCGTTTGTTTATTTGATGGTTGTTAATGACGTCTTTAGAGGGCGGAGCTGAGCGGCGTTTGTTTATTTGATGGTTGTTAATGACGTCTTTAGAGGGCGGCGCTGAGCGGCATTTGTTTATTTGATGGTTGTTAATGACGCCTTTAGAGGGCAGCGCTGAGTGACGTTTGTTTATTTGATGTTTGTTAATGACGTCTTTAGAGGGCGGAGCTGAGCGATGTTTGTTTATTTGATGTTTGTTAATGACGTCTTTAGAGGGCGGAGCTGAGCGATGTTTGTTTATTTGATGGTTGTTAATGACGTCTTTAGAGGGCGGAGCTGAGTGATGTTTGTTTATTTGATGGTTGTTAATGACGTCTTTAGAGGGCGGAGCTGAGCGGCGTTTGTTTATTTGATGGTTGTTAATGACGTCTTTAGAGGGCGGAGCTGAGCGGCGTTTGTTTATTTGATGGTTGTTAATGACGCCTTTAGAGGGCGGTGCTGAGCGGCGTTTGTTTATTTGATGTTTGTTAATGACGTCTTTAGAGGGCGGAGCTGAGCGATGTTTGTTTATTTGATGGTTGTTAATGACGCCTTTAGAGGGCGGAGCTGAGCGATGTTTGTTTATTTGATGGTTGTTAATGACGCCTTTAGAGGGCGGCGCTGAGTGACGTTTATTTGATGGTTGTTAATGACGTCTTTAGAGGGCGGCGCTGAGTGACGTTTGTTTATTTGATGTTTGTTAATGACGTCTTTAGAGGGCGGCGCTGAGTGGCGTTTGTTAATTTGATGGTTGTTAATGACGCCTTTAGAGGGCGGTGCTGAGCGATGTTTGTTTGATGGTTGTTAATGACGTCTTTAGAGGGCGGCGCTGAGCGACGTTTGTTTATTTGATGGTTGTTAATGACGCCTTTAGAGGGCGGAGCTGAGCGACGTTTGTTTATTTGATGGTTGTTAATGACGCCTTTAGAGGGCGGCGCTGAGCGGCGTTTGTTTACTTGATGTTTGGTAATGACGTGTTTAGAGGGTGACGGTTCATTTGGTGTTGATTTTCTTATCAATCATCAAATAAAATCTCAAGTTTGTCAATGAGATAAAAGTATTTATGTCTATAAAATCTCAACATATTTCCACTTTTCTGATTTTGATTTTGTGTCTTCCTTGGTAATTTGCTTCTGATTGTGTTTCTGATTGTACAGAAGCTGAGGCAGAGTTTGTGCGACACTGGGTGGGGTTGGAGTCCATGATGTGGCCTGGCGCTGTGTGTGAAGAGATAAGAGGCTGAGTGTGTTAAGGGGCGAGTCGAGGCAGGAAGGCTGAGTTCAGTGCGTTAAGTGCAGGAAGTGTAATTCAGGCCTCATAAGGGTGACTGAGCGGAATTGGTGCTCTTGTGTTCGTGATTACAGGCTGCGCTGAGTCTGTGAGTTTACGGCTTTGAGGAGCAGCACTTTCAGGCCTTCCTATTGGCTCAGGGGTGGTGGGCGGAACCCGACTCTGTGCCCTATTGTTTACTTTTTTAGTGTTTTAGTCCCCAAATACTAAAGATGCTCAGGTACAGGGGTTAAAATGAGAGTTCACTGAAGGCTCCAGATGTGGCGGATCAGCCGAGGCCTGTTTGGTGTCTCATATCTCAGTCATCACGCTTTTGCCTCGACTGTGTTTGCTTGTTGTTGACCTGCTTCTCCTTGGTGTTCTCCTTTAGTATCTGCTTTAGTTCCTGTTTATAGATAACAGCATGTTACACAGTGTCAGAAAGTCTGGAACGCTAATTGGTGGCTATGCGCTTCCATTATCTGTTAGCTACATTAGTCTGCATTAGTAGATCCTGTGCTAAAACTAAAGAAGCAAAATTAAGACACCAAACACGCCTTGGCTGACAATGTAGAGGTGGTCGCGTGGGGGGAAGGGGTCGGGGGGGGTAGACATTGTCCGTTTTCTCTGAACTGTCGCTTTAAGCGGAGAGAGGCAGGGTGGCATGAGGATCAGTAAATGCTGCATTTACATTTCTAAATCTGAAATATAATAAACATGCAAATGCGCTGCACTGACCTTTAGAGTAGGCCACACCAAGTCTTCCTCTGCTGTATAATTAAAAGGGGGATTCCACCAATGTTTCAGAATTTTAGTACTAAGCTGTAAACAGAGGTTCTGAGCGGTTTGGTTTGAAATGGTTCAGATGTCTTTACAGTGATGGTGATGGGAACCAGGCGTCGCCATGACTACAACACAGATATAGACATTTTATTTACCACCCAGAACCACCAGAGAACCTACACGAGTCTTTTGTGAGTTTATATGGAATGTTGATGATGGAAAATAGTGGAAAATCTGGAATAATTAGATTTCTTTGGGGACTATTTTGCTGCACAGCACCCTGCATGTTTTCCTCCACCATGAATGGAGTTTAAGTTCTCTAAACTACCATAAAACAGCGTCTCAGTCATCAGGCAGTGAATTCAGAACCATTTACTGTAGGAACTTTCTGTGAGGAGCTTTTAGAGGTGGACGTCTGGTTCCTATCACCACCACTGTGAACAGTTCTGACTTGGTAAGTTTCTTGAGAAACCAAACCACACTGAATGACTCTGTTTACATCATAATCAGTTATGTGGAAATGTTGGAAAGTCAGCGGACTTCCCCTTTGATCTGGAGCATCTGGTCTGCTGAGTGAGTGATGATGTGTACTTTAAAGATCTGTCGGCTGTGTTTAGTTTTGTTATCACTCAGACTTAAATTTCACAACACTGTGCTGCTCAAAGGCCACAGAGTGACCCCACACCCGCTTTCACAATCACAGCTCAGCCCTTCATTACTCTTTATATGCTTATTAGTCTCTATTAATTAATTTTGTATGCCAAAAACAGCCACAATTCATTCCCAAGTGATTATTTTATAGCCTTTCTTTATCGCTTTCAGCTAAAGAGGTTGTTTTTGCCTTTAATCCCGATATATGTAAATGAGCTCTGCTCTGAAAAACTAAACTGCTGTAGGCTGAATGGGCGGGGCCAGGCTGCTGTAGGCGGAGGCTAAACTGACGTGGGCTGAATGGGTGGGGCTAAACCGCTGTAGGCTGAATGAGCAGGGCTAAACTGGCTGGGGCTGAATTGCCACTAAACTGCTGTAGGCTGAATGGGCGGGGCTAAACTGGCATGGACTGAATGGGTGGGGCTAAACTGCTATAGGCTGAATGGGTGGGGCTACACAGGACTGAATGGGTGGGGCTAAACCGCTGTAGGCTGAATGAGCGGGGCTAAACTGGCTGGGGCTGAATTGGCGCTAAACTGCTGTAGGCTGAATGGGCAGGGCTAAACTGGCATGGGCTAAATGGGTGGGGCTAAACTGCTATAGGCTGAATGGGTGGGGCTAAACTGCTGTAGGCTGAATGGGCAGATATACAGCGGTATGCAATAGTTTAGGCACCCCGGTGTTAAAAAATACAAACAGCTGTAAACATGTTTGAAAAATACATTTTGCATCAAAATCTTTTCAAAACTATTGTTTAAAAATGTCTAAAAATGGGTTGAATTCCCCTTTAAAGGGGAATTCCACGAAGCTGTCCGGATACTTTTGGACGTACAGTGTTTTTGTTAAATCGCTAGGGCCTAAAAGTTCAGTCTGACAGAGGTAAACGAAAGCCTAACCGAATGCTTGTATCTGTGCTAAATTGCTGAACAGTCACTGACCAACTAACGGGATAACTCTGTCTACTTAACTGAACCAAAGGACACAATCACTAAAACTTCAATTTATAGACTTTAATAAACAAACTGGGAGAGGAAGCAGCTTAAGAGGTGCTGAAGAGGATCGGAATCCTGCCTCGTCATGTCCTTGTCATGTCTCTGTGGGCGTTTTCGGGAAGTGAGCACCGGGCCTGTGTGGAATCGTGCTCTGTTCCCACCAGAGCATGGCATCATTCCTGTAAACAGCCAACGTGGTTGCTGGAAATCAGGCCAGTCTGCTCCCGCTGACTCACTCTGCCGTGGCAGTCACTCAGACGGTTAATCGCTCACAGGTTAAAGAGCTGCTCACGTGCTGTTAAAGTGATAGTTCAGCTCAGAAAAGGACCCCCCCCCCCCGCCCATCTTCCCCCGAAATGCAGTCAGTCAGGCTAATGTAGCTAACATAATGGAAGCTTAATCTCCACCAATTAGCATGATGCTAACTGCATTGCTAAATCATCACATGCTCACCTCAGCCAGTTTCTTATTGGAATCTTTGGAATTTTACGTTCCACTTTAAATGTGAAATGGAACTGCTGCACCATTTAAGGTGGAACAGAAAATTCCATTGCGAAGCTGGCGAATAGGACTTCAGCCACGTCTCTGAGGCGAGTGTGTGATGATTTAGGCAAGCGGTTAGCACCATGCTAATTGCTATGGTATAAGCTCACTAGTTAGCTATGTTAGCCTCATAGCTACAGTGCTAAAGCTAATGAAGCGAACCTCAGACCTCCGCTAATCAATGCCTTTTCCCCTGAATTATCGCTTTAACTGTTAGATTTGCGTAACGCAGGTCCTGCAGTCACACCACGCAGCCGTAGCTGCTGTTTCTAAGCTGTGCTAACTGGCCTGTTTGTAGTGTAAGTTAATGCAGTGATCAATAAAAGTGATATCATTGATCGATCAGGCTGGAGTTGCTGTGCTGAGTATTGATCTGTGGGTGAAGCAAGCATATAAAACCATGTCAGCTCAACATTACAGCTCTATAGTCGTCAATATACTGGATTAGATGTGTTCATACACAGTTTCTGACGTTTGATCTCCACAAAACAAGCAATGGAGGCTTATTGCCCACCAATTAGCCTGGCGCTAACTGCATGTTTAAACGGTCACACGCTCACCTCAAATGTGTCAATAAAATTTAGCCACTTTCTTTTTGAAATAAAGTAAGAGGTGCTGTGATTAATCTCATTAATATTCATGATGCACTCTGTCCTACTCATCCATTCACGCAGCCTCTGTTCAGATCTGATTGGCTGTATTTAGCTAAGCAGCAGCTGTGATGTCACACCCACATACGTAAAGGGAGTTAAGCAGGGAAAGAAATGGATAATTTACATAAAATGTAAATGAATTATTAAAATGAATGAATGTAAATGATGCCTTCAAGTGCGCTTTTGCGCTCTGAGAACTCTGGCTGTGCTAAGCTGGCCTTTGACCCCAGGCTTTTTCTGTTATTGAGTGTGTTTGTGAAGCTGCACTGATGCCAGACTCACCTGGACAACTGCATACCTGCAGCACTAAACACCTTTGACATGGATACCAGCTGAGAGTGTGTGTTCAGAGTGACTGCACTGACCTGCAGCCGCGTCTGTTTTGGAAGGTTAGAATCAATCATAGACTTGATTATGATAATACACAACAAACACTATTAATAAAATATACATTTCAAACAGGAAAAATAAACAGCTCCTCCACTCATGGTTGTGCTTTCAGCGTATTGTGATGCTGAATCAGACTAAAGGAACCAAAAGGTAAGTGAATCAAATCAAATGGAGGTGAAATCTGAGATTCACTAACTGAATCATGTCCTAAAGAATCGTAACCAAACTGCATCACTGTGAGGTCACGGATTAACATTGATTTTGTGTGTGTTCCTGTAGCTCCGCCTCTGAGGAGCCACAATAAGGGGAAAAAGATTAAATATTCATGAAGCAGCCTGGATGAATCAGTATGAATAATTAATGATTCACTGTACAATCTGTCCAGCATCAATCAACACTCATAAACACCACCAACAGCGGTGCTGTTCAGCTCCACTAATGTACTTTATAGATAACACTGCGCCGACTAGTGGTGAAATTTGAGATTCATGCACTGAATCATGTCCTAAAGAATCACAAGTGAATCATTGTGAAGTCCGAGATTTAACCTGCATAGTTAGATGTAAACAGAGCAGTTTGGTGTGAAACGCTCTGATCTAGATAAACTTACCGAGTCAGAGCTGTTCACAGTGGTGGTGATAGGAACCAGACGTCCACCTCTAAAAGCACCCTCACAGACACTGTCGTCTCACGGCAAGAAAGGCCTGGGTTCGATTCCCAGGCCAGGTGACCAGGGTTCCTTCTGTATGGAGTTTGCATGTACTCCCCGTGTCTGTGTGGGTTTCCTCCCACAGTCCAAAGAGATGCAGTCAGGCCAATTGGACATGGTAAACTGCCCCTATAGGGTGTGAGTGAATGTTAACTATATTTTCAAAAGTATTCAGTCACCCTTTCAAATCATTGAATTCAGGTCTTCCAATCACTTCTATGGTCACAGGTGTATAAACCCAAGCACCTAGGCCTGCAGACTGCTTCTACAAACATTAGTGAAAGAATGGGTCGCTCTCAGCAGTTCAGTGAATTCCAGCATAGAGAGCTTCATGGAATGGGTTTGCATGGCCGAGCAGCTGCATCCAAGCCTTACATCACCAAGCACAATGCAAAGCATGGAATGCAGTGGTGTTAAGCGCAGCCACTGGGCTCTAGAGCAGTGGAGACGTGTTCTCTGGAGTGACCAATCACGCTTCTCCATCTGGGAATCCGAAAGACAAGTCTGGGTTTGGTGGTTGCTAGGAAAACAGTACTTGTCTGACTGCATTGTGCCAAGTATAAAGTTTGGTGGAGGGGTGGGGTTGTTTTTCAGGAGTTGGGCTCGGCCCCTTAGTTCCAGTGAAAGGAACTCAATGCTTCAGCACCAAGAGATTTTGGACAAATTCATGCTCCCAACTTTGTGGGAACAGTTTTATGGACAGCCCCTTCCTGTTCCAACACCGGTGCACATAGCAAAGTCCATAAAGACATGGATGAGTGAGTTTGGTGTGGAAGAACTTGACTGGCCCGCACAGAGTCCTGACCTCAACCCGATAGAACACCTTTGAATTAGTGAGCCAGGCCTTCTCGTCCAACATCAGTGTCTGACCTCACATATGCGCTTCTGGAAGAATGGTCAAAAATTCCCATAAACACACTCCTAACCCTTGTGGAAAGCCTTCCCAGAAGAGTTGAAGCTGTTATAGCTGCAAAGGATGGGCCGACATCATATTAAACCCTATGGATTAAGAATGGGATGTCGCTCAAGTTCATATGCATGTGAAGCCAGACGGCCGAATACTTTTGGCAATGTAGTGTATGAAACCTGTCCAGGGTGTATCCTGCCTTCTGCCTGATGACAGCTGCGATTGGCTCCAGCTCCCCCCGCGACCCAGAAAGAGAAGCGGCTTGGAAGATGATTCTAATAATCTTCAACTCATTAATTTTCTCTAAAATACAGTTTTCTGGATGTTTTGAAGTTTAGATTTGTGTATTTACTGTATTCAGCACATTTTTCAAAATGCTGCACCAAAAGAATCAAACTGTAATCAAATTGAATTTAAATGAATCAATTCAGTGAAATTTGAGGTTCATGCACTGAATCAAAAAGAATCAAAATCAAATTGAATCATTGTGAGGTCACAGATTTGCACCACTAGTGTGTGCGTGTGTTCCTGTAGCTCCGCCTCTGAGGAACTACAATAAGGGGGAAATGATTAAATATTCATGAAGCAGCCTGGATGAATCAGTATGAATATTTAATGATTCCTTTCACTGTGTAATCTGTCCAGCATCAATCAACACTCATAAACACCACCAACAGCAGCAACAGCGCAGTTCAGTCACTGAACAGCAGCAGAGAGATTAACTCGGCTGCTTATTTGAATTTGCTATTCCACCTTAAATGGTGCAGCAGCAGCTGATTGGGCGAGTAGGACTGAGTGCATCATGAATATTAAAGAGATTAATCAGAGATTTGGAGGGTTTATATAGAGAAGCAAGACAAACAGCTTCTTTCTCTACTATTATACTATTATAAAGAGTCGTCAGGTCTGTTCTGACCTCTGCTAACCGTGTGGACAGAGTTTCTCCAGAAGATCCTGTCTTCTGTTTGGGTCTTCAGGCTTCTGAATGGCTGGTTCATGATTCCTCTGATTGTCTCCGTCATCTTGTAGCTGCTCGTCATCTTTCACTTTTTCAGCTGTTCTGAGCATAACCGTCTTTTCCAACGAACCGTTTTTTCTCAGAATGTGTCCAAAGTAAGATCTTCAGTTTGGTTCTCTGGGCTTTAGTGAGAGGAGAGAAATGTTCTAAACCAATCTCCTCTTGATCTCCAGTTCTTCTCCTGGACACAGTTCAGTCCAGTGTGAGATCAGAGTGAGACTGAAGTCGTTTTCTCCTGATTCTGAAATTCGGCTCCTGAGAAGTAATAACTCAGATTTCCTCACTTCTCGATGTCCCACAAGTGGATTAACTCTTTAGAGTCTGACTCTAGTCAGAGTCAGAGAGACCACAGCCTGGACAGCTCTGACCTCTGACAGTAAAATAAATAGTTTTCACCCCTTAAACGTCCAGGCCCCACTTTTATATACACGTCTGTAAGCTACACTCTTAGAAAAGATGGTTCTACATAGAACCACAAACATTCAGAGAACCCTTTGTATGATTAGAGGGTTCTTTGCATGGTGAAATGATTCTTCAGGTTGATGGAGAATGTGTTGCATGTGGTTCCGGATCTTTTTGAAAAGGGTTCTGTATAGCACCCACAAGGGTTCTTCTGTTGTTACAAGGTTGACATTTTCACAATAAAAGATTCTATATAGAACTATTTTCTTTACTAAAGAACCCATGAAGATCCATCTTCTTTAAGAGTTTAAGAAAAGCTTGGCTGGTTAGCGCTGAAGCCCCTGTAGTTACTGAATAATAAGACTGGGATTTTAGGAGTTTAACCCTCTGGGCTCAAGAAACGTGCTGACGCAGCACATCAGACATCTCTGTGTTTCTGGTAACATCTTTGTGATGATCCAGCTCAGAAATCCAGTTCAAACCCTTCCTGAATCTGTAGAGCTGCCCTTTCCATTCAATCTCATCCCAAGATCATACAAGACTCATATCTGGAGTTATGAGCCCATGAAGAGGGGCTGAGATACACGTCATCTGCCTCTCACCGTGTGGAGTTGGTGGATTCGTGTGTTCATCTACATTCTGTGTGAAACTGACTGATGGACACTCAGGAAATCACTAAGGACTGACCGTCACACCGGAAACCCTTCATTCTTCATTCAGTCCACATCGGAGACTCGTGTGAAACGGCGTCAGAGAGTTTACAGCTGCTGAAGCTGCTGCAGCGGGTTTGCAAAGTAGTGATGAGGAGAACTTTTATCTGCTAATTAATTCAGATCTTTTGCAATCCTCAGACTTTGGGAAACACAAACAATTTGTCTGCATCAGCAAAGCTGTTTTCACAAGAGATATTAACAAATCCTAAAATCAGACCTCAGTGCTGAATTATCTGTGCACTCAGAGCTGCAGGTTAGCAGGGCCTCATTACTTAGAGCTGACCGTGTTCTGAAAGTTCAGATATGAAAAGTGTGGGTATAATATTTATATACTGGAGCCATTAAGGCTCTTAAAAAAAAGAAAACATCCTCAGAGGGTTTAATGTTTTTGTATCTTTGCTTTTCTGAGGACCTGGAATTGTCCATTTTTGATTCATATGTTCAACATGTTCTCCTGCGCTTCATCAGACCTTTGGTGGTGTTTAAAGTTTGCTAGCGTGAGAATTCCACAGGATTTATCAGCAGTTTAGAGGTTGGTGTTAGTTCGAGGTGAGATTCTGCTCAGTTGTGGCTGCTGTTCAGTTATGTTTGCCGTTGGTCCTCATTCAGGGCTCTGGAAAAGACTTAAATTTGATCACAACTGCATTCCTTACTTCTTATGCACTTCTAATGTGTTTGTAATGATCATTCAATGCCTTTCTGATGTGCAGAACATCAGGAATGTTATAAGCCGCATTATAATAGAATACTTTTATTTTCCTGTTTGTATGAAGCCCTTTGAATTGCCTCTGTGTGTACATGAATATAAACCTGCCTAACACAGACTAAATGTGAGCTTCTTACTGGAATTCTCCCTCAGGCACCAGAACTGGAGCTGCTGCTCCATTTAAGGTAGAATGCATCCAACAAGAATGCATCTGAGTAAAGCGTGTGCGGATTTAGACGGGGGTATGGGCTGGGCATAGAAACATCCGGGGCTCGGCCCAGTTCACTGTCGGATTGTGCAGTTTCTACAAAATGTGCAGCGGATCAGCGCATTTGCTTTTGGATCGTATAAACAAAATCATTTTAAAAATCAAACAAATTAAGAAACCACTGTAATAGTAAAAAGAACTAATATTACTATTAAAAGCTTCCTACACGTCTCCTCTCTACTGTCCTGCTAACTGAGGAGCACTTTATCTACAGTTTATTTGGATTATAGCGTCAACAGTGGACGACACACAAGAGAGGCATCCAACTCGAAGGGGACATCACCACTAACCACACTCTTCACTACCGCACTAAAGCCTAAGTCTTCCATGACTTCACTTTTACCCACTGTCATGCCTCCTTGCACTGGCCAGGCCCCACGCCTCACAGCAGGCTCTGCTCCTCTAGCTGTCCACCTTTGAGTCCAGTGTAATGCCATTCTCTTCCATGTCACAGCGGGGGGCAGGGCGCTGCCCCACTTCTGACACCAGTGTATCAGACTATGATTCTGCTGGAAGAAGTGCTCTTGATTGAACACACCAGCAAAAAGGGGCATGTATATCACAATGAACCCGAGGCGGGGTCACCACTAGCCACACACTTCACCCCGATGGTGACCCCAACACACACAAAACCCACAGTATCCGACAGCAGACAACACAATAACCTGTACACATGACTTGAACTAACAACTCACAATATTAAACACCAACATTAAGTCCCATGTAGGCGGTGCAATATCCGTGAGCCTTTGCATGTGGCCATCTCTATAGCCACAACTCTGAAGCCTCAGGTGCCAGTAGAAGGACGCCACAATATATTAGAAGCTGAAGTAAAACTCTTCTTGCCAAAAAACAAACAAGAAACAATATTCTAAACATAAATGATCATACTAAAGTAAAACGTTCTGCCAGGATCGTTCTGCGTCCTGATGATTGCTGTTAGAGCTCAGCAGTATAAACAGTTTTCTCAGGTTGGGCTGCATTTCACACTAATTATTTTTTATGTATTCTGTACAAGCTAATTTAGAGTTTTAACCTGTAAAGGTAACAGTTTTTTAAAGGTTTGGCTGCCTTAAAATTTCTAATTTCATTCAAAATAATGATTAAATTGAATGTAACACACGTTGCTTTGTTATCATTCCACCACACATTCTCTGAACAAGAGGTTTTAAATCAGCCAGATTGCTTACAGAAGTTAAATGCCAGCTGACGCCCCTTCAGACATGCAGTCAGCGCCATGCTAATCAGTGTAGTATAAGCTTCCATTATCTGTTAGCCACATTAGCCTCATAGCTCCAGCACTAAAACTAAAGAAGCAGACTTCAGACACCAAACAGGCCTCAGGTGATCTACTGCATTTGGGGGAAGTGGGGGAAACTATGTGTATTCTTCTTACTGGAATTTTCTGTTCCACCTTAAATGGTGCAGCAGCATTCCACATTTATTCCACATGAAACGGAAAATTCCCATTTTATGCTATGAAACTGTCTTTTTTAACACGTTTGAAGTGATTTAGGCATGCAGTTGGCAATGCGAATTGGTGGGCTATATGCTTACATTATTTGTTAGCTACATTAGCCTTTTAGCTCCAGTGCTAAAGCTAAAGAAGCAGATTTAAGTCACCATGGGCTGGAGGTTAGAGAACTGGCCCTGTCACTGGAAGGTCACTGGTTTGATCCTCAGAGCTGACAGTACATGACCAAGGTGCCCTTGAGCAAGACACCTGACCCCCAACTTCTCCCCAGGCATTGTGGATAGGTCTGCCGACCGCTCTGGGCAGGTGTGCTCACTGCCTCATAGCGTGTGTGTTCACTAGTGTGTATGTGGTGTTTCACTTCACAGATGGGTTAAATGCAGAGGTAAAATTTCCCTGTTGTGGGACTAATAAGACTGACAACATTTGGATTGCAGGTCACAGCCGTAGCTGATGTTTTCAAGGTATGCTAACTGGCCTGTCTGTAGTGTAAGTTAATGAAGTGATCAATAACAGTGATATCACAGTAACACTATGCTGTGATCGATCACGCTGGAGTACTGAAACAAGCATATAAAACCACGTCAGATCAATATTACAGCTCTATAGTTGTAATTATACCAGATTAGATGTGTTCATACACGGTTTCTGACGTCTGACCTCCACAGAGGGGAAAACACGGCCTGTTAGTGCTTTAATCGGAAAACACTCATTTAACACAAATCACAGAACCGCTAAATGAACACAGAACTTGTTCCGTTTGATCTACTTTGGTAAAATCTTGTGCTTATAGAATTTGAATGTGTGTCATTTTTATGCTTTTATTCTAAATAAGATTTTTTATTGTGTGACCCCACACTGACCACAGCGGGTTCTTTAACATAATGCACAGGTTCTACACCAGTTAAAGGGCTCTTAATGGAACATTTGCACTATGTGAACATTTTAAAAGGTTCTTCACTCACTCCCAAACATGGTTCTCCAAAGAACCATCCATGGGGAACCAAAATAGTTCTTCTGTTTTTGTATTTTAATGATGTTGCTCCACATTATAGGAGTGTATGAGACCCAAAGATGGAATTTAATGATACATAAAGTAATAAAAGTCATTTTTTAGCCATTTGGTTTAATTGATAGAAGCAGTTTATCCTCTCAGAGAGTGGGCTCACAGAGTGGACAGAACACGAGAGACTAAAACAGAGTGAAACTTTATGACTGACACAGCAACAGGGACCCGCAAGCTCCCGAAGGTGGGGTGCAAAAGGGCAGACATGCCTGACCAGTGAAAGGTCACTCTGAGGTCAAGCTGAAGGCCGGCTGATGTTTAATCAGCGCTGTAACGGCTCGGCGGGCCGAGCGGGGAATCTCTCACCAACATGGCAACACCGCAGAGTGGGTGGGGCGTGCTCTTCAACACTGCCTGCTGATTGGCTGGCTGAGATCGGCTCTAAGCCAATGAGGACTTGGCTGAGGAAGCGCGCGAGGAAGTGGCGACTGAGCTAACTTTCAGCATCAAAACAGTCGCGAGGAGCAGTCAATAACTAATAAATAATAACTGATCAATACAGAGATAATCAATACCCGCAGCACGGGCTGAGCACAGAACCGAGCCGCGCAGGAGGACAGCTGGACAAGGCGAGCTCCAGCGGACAGCAGAGGCGTATTGATGATAAGCATGTTTGTTGATTGATTGATTGATTGGTAATCGATGGTGTTGCTGTTTCCCGCTCAGTGCCGCGGCGGTGAGTGATGGAGGATCCTGCCATGTCTGTGGAGGAGCTGAGCGTCTCGCAGCGCTCAGACAGGAGGAGCTTCACCGCTCTGATCGGTAATAATAATAATAATAATAATAATGATAATAATAATAATAATAATAAGAAGAATGATCGCTGGAGGAGTGATGGAGCTCCATCCAACACCTTTGGGATGAGTTAGCGATCTAGAACTGACCATCCAACATCGGTACCTGACCTCACTAATGCTCAATCAAATCCTCACAGCAATGTTCAAAATCTATTAAAATCTACTAAAGCCTTCCCAGAAGAGTCGAGGCTGTTACAGCAGCACAAATTATAATAGAGATTATTAAAGGGGAACTTCACCCATTTTCCAAAATATTCCCCATAACTCAGTGTGTGAGGTGTAGTCAGATTCAGAGCGGTTTGGTGTGAAATTGATCAGATGTCTTTACAGTGGTGATGATAGAAACCAGGCGTCGCCATGACTACAACACAGATATAGACATTTTATTTACCATCCAGACCCACCAGAGAACCTACACGAGTCTTCTGAGCTTATATGGAATGTTGATGGAAAATAGTGGAAAATCTGGAATAAGTTTTCTTTGGGGACTATTTTGCCACACAGTGCCCTGCATGTCTCCCTCCACCATGAATGGAGTTTAAGTTCTCTAAACTATCATAAAACAGCGTCTCAGTCATCAGGCAGTGAATTCAGAACCATTTCATGTAGGAACATTTCTGACTTAGTAAGTTTATCTAGAACAGAGAACTGCTCTGTTTACATCTTACCCGTTGAATTAAGAGAGCAGTGCTGTGATTCAGGTCAGTATAGTGTGTTACACTGGAATATTAGGGAAGCGCTGAAAAGATAAAAAGCCACTGTGTAAATCAGGGTTTTTTAACCACTGGGCCACAAAATGCTTTAATAACATCAATGAAAATATATTAGACTTTGTAATATGAAAGAAATATTAATGTTTTCAGGGAGAAAACAAAGATACAAAGCAGCTTCAGCTGTTCTTTCATCGTTCATCTAAAAACAGGACACAATTATCCACTGCAGTTGTCGTCCACTTAGTAGCAGCTGAACAGTGAAAACAGTGAAACACACACGTGACCGGACTTTTCCACAGGGAAGGTTTGTAGCTTTCTTTGGCTGAAGGTCATTTTCTCACATGGCTCCTAAACTTTGGAGAGAATGTGAGGAATGTAAACTCAGTCACAGCCTCAAATCTTTTATGCTCCTGTTTATAATCACACTGTTATTCCGCTTAGACCAGCGTTTTCCATGGAATACGAGCCGGAATGAAGAGAAACGCCCCTGTTCTGCTATTTTCGCCTTGTTTTGTGCTCCAGGTGTGTTTGTGTCTCAGAGAAATTCAGTGAACACATGAGACTGAGTTTAACAGTAAAATGAGGAAAACAAGCCAAAGTGAAAAGAAACGGATCCACTAAAGTGATTTGACCCTGTTTGCAGAGCTACACAGTGGGACGCAGTGAAGCCCTGAGTTTATTATATTTAAGGACAGGTTTATTTACGGAGCACCTCAGTCACTGCTGTCAGTCAGAGAGCTGGTCATGTGACTCCAGTGAGGGAAGCCTTAGAGATTCCTGTGTTAAGTCCAGCTCACTGGTTCTGCAGCTGAAAGCAGGTTTTCCCAGTTCAGTAGAAGATCTTGGATCAGCTGTTAGGTGCAGAGAGCTTTTACTGAACTGGGAAATAATTTACTGAACTGGGAAAGCTTTTACTGAACCAGAAAAATCTGAAGTGGGAAAGCTTTTACTAAACCGGGAAAATCTGAACTGGGAAATCTTTTACTAAACCGGGAAAATCTGAACTGGGAAATTTTTTACTGAACTGGGAAAATCTGAACTGGGAAAGCTTTTACTGAACCGGGAAAATCTGAACTGGGAAAGCTTTAAAGTGTTTTAAAGTGGTTTCTGGTGTTTTTAGTTAGTTTAATTTGTTTTTATTACCCTTTCATTTATTTTGATAATTTTACATCTTTACATCTATTTTTTTTAATTATTAGTAATTATAGTTTTAATTTATCCTCATTTTATCTTATTTATTAAGTTACTATACTGTTGTAATTTTAACAGTTTATTGATTTTTTTTATTTTTAATTTTTAAATTTTTTACTACTGTGATTATTATCACTTTTCAGCATTCGGCTTGCCTACGCTGTAAACGCAGGGCTCCTTCGGTGGACTCAAATAAAGTTAGTTCAAATAAAGGTTGATTGATTGATTGATTGATTGGCAAATGCGAAAATACAGAGTCATTTAAAGATTAAAGATTAAAGTGAGGGAGAACAGAAGTTAAAACATGATTAAAACAGTAGATTTTAGAAGAGAAAACTCAATGAATTAAAAATGACGAGATTAAAGATGAATGAAAGTTTTGAAGGGGATGTTCTGACTCAGCACTTCATTTGAACTGTAAGCTCTGCTGCACGGAGTCTCAGTGAGGTGTAAACAGTTTAATCGGGGTTTGTTCTCATTCGGAATCTCACTGTTTCTCCACTGCCTGATCTTCAGTCCTCACCTGCTGCTGCTGCTGATTGTGAGTTGGGGTGGATTAAAGTGCTCAGACTCTCTTTTCCTCCTAATCCTCCTGAACTGGGGCCTCATGGCTCCTGAGCCGTCACACTGAGACGTGCAGGAAGCTGAGTAAAGTGACTGACTGATGTAACTGTTTGCTGTGAGGTGACTGTTTGGTGAGAAATGTGTCTCGTATTCCAGCAGGCCGAGCTGTGAAGAGACGGAGGCTGCAGAGCGTTGAGGAGCTCCAGCAGGCGGCGCTGCAGCTCATCAGCCACAACCACAACCTCTCTGACCTCATCCTGGAGGCCGGTGTGAGTGGAGCTCGTAGGGTGAAATTTAAAGGGCTCGTTTGAAGCTTTTCTTCCTTTTGCATTGCCGATTACGTTCCTGTAGTGATGCATAAAAAAAACAATCATTCATTTTCCCGCTTACTGTTAAAGAGGAATTTCATTGGATTTAAAACATTTCTCCAGTTTCTGAACCTTACAGACTCACAGTGGTAGTGACCGGTTCTAACATCACATAATCAGTGCAGCTGAATCACCAGCTTTAAACTCCACCCTTTTTCCAAACTATTCCCCCATAATCCAGTGTGTGAGCTGTAAACAGAGAAGTTCATAGAAGTTCAGAGCAGTTTGGTTTGAAATGGTTCCGACATCTTTACAGTGGTGGTGATAGGAACCAGGCGTCGCCATGACTACAACACAGATATAGACATTTTATTTATCATCCAGAACCACCAGAGAACCTACACGAGTCTTCAGAGTTTATATGGAATGTTGATGGAAAATAGTGGAAAATCTGGAATAGTACGTTTTTTTTGGGGACTATTTTGCCGCATGGCTCCCTGCATGTCTCCCTCCACCATGAATGGAGTTTAAGTTCTCTAAACTATCATAAAACAGCATCTCAGTCATCAGACAGTGAATTCAGAACCATTTCATGAGCTTTAAGAGGGGGAGGTCTGGTTCCTATCACCACCACTGTGAACAGTTCTGTGTGTGATCCAGTTTTTCTAGAACGGAGTGTTTATAATTAGGAACCTGATGGAAGGTGTTTGGTGTCTCAGTGATTGTGCTGATGTGTTGTGTCAGTCAGGCGCTGAGGCTGGAGGAGAGATCTGTGAGGGGGCTGCAGGGAGTGGATATGTTCCTGATAAAAACACCGTTGGAAAGGTTGGAGCGTCTCTGCTGGGTAAGATCTCTGAGCTTGTCCCTCATCCGGGACAGATAAGAGCTAAATAACTGGTTATTGGGAGAATCAGACGTGTGTTCCACTGTGCTGTGTTCTGTGATGAAGTGCCTGTTATGGTGTATTAGGCCTGTGTTGTCTGCAGCTCTGTGTTCCTCAGTTACTGTCACTGTGTTTAGTCAATAGGATGCTGAAGGTGAAACGCACTGAATATAATCACAGCTCACAGCAGATCGTCTGTGATTTATTCACTGTAACACCACCTCCACTGCTCCGCTGCTTTAAGCTCTGTAGGAAAATGCAGAACGTTGCACAGATTATTTTAACTTCTGCAGTTCAACCAAAAAAAAGTAATTCAGCCTTTTTTTATTACTCTTATCTCTTCTACCGAAGCTCGTGTTTAGACTCTCAGGTGAATTTGATCTGTCGAACACAGCACAAAAAAGATGCTGATAATAGAGTTTGTTGTGAAAAACCTTTTACTTGAGCAGAAATTGCTGCTCAGAACTTCCTGTAATTATCAAAAGGTAATTGATAATTAAGTTGATTTTGATTTGTTAATCTTAATTGTTTTAATTATTCTTAAAATAAAGTTCATTAATTGAAAATAGAAGCAGTTTCACTATATAGTGGTGACATATATACATATATATATCACTGTTGTTGGAAGAAAACCTCGTATCTCCAAAATGTAACTTTACAGGAGAAGGAAAAAACACACTGTAGTTTTAATGCAAGTCAATGGAACCAGACGTCTTTCCAAGTCATTCTGAGTCGTTTCTTTTTGTCCATTCATCATGAAATTTACGCACAATGTAAAGAGCAACAGGCTTTTTCACATGATGTCACAATCTGAAAAATGGAGAGATGAGGTTTTATTCTAACAGCAATGATGCATAAATATATATCTGTGAATGAATGATATCGGCATCAGTGTAACACAGAGTTTTGGGCAGAGTTTGGATGGGAAAGAATGGGTGTATTTAGTGTTCTGGAGTTGTTTATTCTGTGTGTTTGGTGTGTAAAGGCCTTAACTGCACAGCCAGGTTGAGTGGGCGGAGCTAACTGCTATGTAATGATGTGCGACAGAATTATTCTTTCCTCCTGACTTCGTTGTATGTGTCCAGAGGGTGAGTTGCGGAGGCAGGCGGGTGAGCTGGGGGTCCCGGTGGGGGTCTTGTGTGTGCAGGTGGTGATGGAGAAGCTCACGGGTCTGAACCTGCGTGGGACCGGAGAGACAGCCATGATCGACTCCATTCAGAGGGTCTGTATACACACCCACACCCACGCTGCACACAACTGAGACCCAGACTGAGCTAATTCAGGCCTCACGTCACACATCCTGCTGCTTTCAATCCCCACAATCCAGCTTTACAATGACTTTACAGGTGTTGTGGTCTTTGATGCAGGTGTTGTGGTCTTTGATGTAGGTCTCGTCCTTCTTGTCCTTGATAACAGTGTCAGGTCTGTTGGCCGTGGTCCGTCTGTCTTTGTGGGTGATAGTTTGGTGATAACCTGGATCTCCCATTAAAATAACCCTCATTAGTGATTCTGCCTTGCTAAAACTAAAATAGCATCTCATTAGCAACTACCTGGGATACGATAGCAATCATCCAATATACCATAGCAACCAGCTAGCAACTCCCAGCAAACACATGGATCGCCATAGAAAATACCTAGCAACCACTAAGAAGACCAAAAAAAACCACTTAATAACGCTCTAGCAACCACCTGGGATACAGTGGTAACCATTTAGCAACACACTAGCAACTACCTGAAACAATACAGCAACCACCCAGTAATACATTAGCAACCACCTTAGATACTATAGAGACAGCTAAGCGGTACCCTACCAACCACCCGAAACATCATAGCAACCTAACAATGTCTTAGCAACCACTTAAAAACATAAAAAAAAATCTAGTAACTACTTAGGATACAACTAGTTGGAATACCATATCATTCCTCAACCAGATGGTTGGAAGATGCTTCTTCAAGGGTTCTTTAGTTAAGAAAATGGTTCTATATAGAACCACAAACTCTTAAAGTATCCTTTACATGACTAAAGGGCCAAAAGGGGTTCTGCTACTGTTAGAAACATTTGCTTTTTGGTGCTATATAGAACCCTTTTTGCTACAAGTGTAGAAAGTGCAATTAATACAATGTAGTGTATTTTGTGTGTGTGTGTGTGTGTGTGTGTGTGTGTGTGTGTAGGCTGAGCTGGCCGTGCTGCTGCAGGCTGTGCGGGAGCTGCTGTGTGTGTTCAGCCCGAAGCTGCTGTGGCAGCAGTACTGGAAAACACAGGTGAGCACGATTAATCACTTTATATCAACATTGCGTACATTGCATACGTTGTTATTATTATTATTATTATTGTTATTATCGTTATCATTATTATTAACAGCGTTCTCTGAAGTGTTCACTAGGGAAGTTTAACCAAGTGGCTCAGAGATTCAGAGATAAACTAGACTAATCAGAAGCTGCCAAACGTTCATGAGCTCATGACATCACAACCACAGCTGATGGTCAGTTGGCCACACTGAGCCGCAGTGAACGCTCAGCTCTGCTGACTGTGTGTTTGTAGTTCAGACTGAACACTGTCAGTCAGTGTGACGTGTTCTGTTGTTGGTCACAGCCGGTGCTGGAGGTCGTGTACTGTCTACACGCTGAGGAGATCCTACCGCTGCAGAACCTGCTGCACAGGTAACACGGAACACCTTAGACTGAATGCTGTCACCTACACAGAGCAGGGGTTTATAAATTCATGTGTAATTGGCCTTTAAATAAAACGGGAAATTTGACTTTTATCTGCTGAACTGTTGCTTTAGTGGTGTGTGTGTGTGTCTCTGTGTGTGTGTGTGTGTGGTCAGCGAGCCGGCCGTGTGTGTGTGGTTAGTGTCTCAGTTACAGAGCCTGTGCGGATGCAGGGCCTCAGATCCAGAAGATGAGGAAGTGCAGCGCCGGATTTTGTCCGGTAACTCAGCTTTATTTAATCAGATTAGTGTATCTGAGCAGTAAGTGTGTATTTGGCAGTGAAAACATTCTTGGCAGAGTAGCCACAGTCCCAAATTGTCTCCGTTGTTTGCCTTACTGTAGACGGCTGAATTTCTAAAGCCATTGAAATCACTTGTGTAACCCTTTCCAGCTTTATGTAAATCAACAATTGTTGACTGTAGATCCTCTGAAAGCTCTTTTCTGACGAGGCACGGCTCACATGTGCATATCCTTCTTGTGCAGAGCAAACTCAAAAAGTTTGAGTGGTTTTTGTCAGTCAAAGTAGCTCCACAATTTATGACCAAGTAATGCAGAAAACCATTAAATTCTAAAAGGTTCACATACTTTTTCTTGCCACTGTGATATTTTCACCTAAATTACAGGTGCATTATAAATAAAAATGCATTGTTATTATTTAATTCACAATCAGTGTTTTTCTGTGCAAATGAAGACACATATAATTGTGTAAAGCCTTGCATCTCCAAAATAATAACTGTACAAAAGACACACTGTACTATCAATGTAAGTCAGTGTAATCAGTTTTTTTCCAGGCAGTGGGTCGTTTGTTTTGGTCCATTCATCATAAAATTCACATACAGTGTAAAGAACAACAGACTTTTTCAAAATATGTCAAAAACTGAAAAACGACAGAAATGAAGACGTGACGTTTTGTTCTGACAGCAGTGAAAAGAACTCTCCTGGTCAGATTCCATGTTGTTGTTTTTCTAAGAGTCAGTAAATGAACACGTACCTTAGACGCGCTCGTTTATTAAATACTGATCAGTGTTTCATATCGTGATATTAATTCAGATCTGAGTGGAGAGAGTGAAATGTTTGTCATCACAGTGGATTTATTCTTGTGTTTATTGTTCCTGTGTGTGTGTGTGTGTGTGTGTGTGTATCAGCGGTGGTTAGTGTTCTGGTTGGTTCTGGCTTTGAGGACTCTGTGGACTCTGCTGTGTCTCGGTCCTGCTGCTCTGTGCTGGACCACATGCTGTCCTGTGAGTAACTCCATCACGTCTGTGGGTTAGTTTACAGCATCGCACTACACACTGCGACTATGAGTGTGAGTGTGACTGACTGTGAGGGTGGCTGGGACTGACGGTGAGCGTGACTGACGGTGAGCGTGACTGATGGTGAGCGTGACTGGGACTGACAGTGATTGTTACTGTGACTGATGGTGAGTGTGGCTGTGGCTGTTACTGTGGGTTAGTTTACAGCATCGCACTGCACACTGCAACTGTGAGGGTGAGTGTGACTGTGAGAGTGAGCGTAACTGACTGTGAGGGTGAGCGTAACTGACTGTGAGGGTGAGCGTAACTGACTGTGAGGGTGAGTGTAACTGACTGTGAGGGTGAGTGTGACTAACTGTGAGGGTGGCTGGGACTGACAGTGATTGTTACTGTGACTGATGGTGAGTGTGAATGTGACTATTACTGACTGTGACGGTGGCTCTTACTGTGACGGTCGCTGTGAGTGTGAATGATTGTTACTGTGACTGTGATGGTGGTTATTACTGTGACTGCTACTGTGAGTGTTACTTTGACTGTTACTGTGAGTGTGACTGTTCCTGTGACTGCTACTGTGAGTGTTACTTTGACTGTTACTGTGAGTGTGACTCTTACTGTGACTTTTTAAAAAAATCTTTTAATTATTATTATTATTATTGAGGGAATGAGTCAAAACATCAGGAAAACAAATCCAATGAAGGAAAAAAGGCCTAAACAGTATTGTTTAGTCACAAATATGGTGAGAAAAAAAGAAAAAAAACACAAATAAATGAATGAATAAAAGGACCAATTTGGATTATGATGTGTTTTCCTTTTTCCTAACTTCTCCCCCTTTTTCCCTTTTTCTCTTCCCCGCCTCCCTCCCACCCTACCACTCCCTCTCTACCCTCCTTCCATTAAGTTTTCCCTTTCACCTTACTCTTACTCCAAGTGGCACCCTACTGTGACTGTTAATGTGAGTGTGACTGTTAATGTGAGTGTGACTGTTAATGTAAGTGTGACTGTTACTATGACTGTTACTGTGAGTGTGACTGTGTTAATGTGAGTGTGACTGTTACTGTGAGTGTTACCTTGACTGTTACTGTGAGTGTTACTTTGACTGTTACTGTGAGTGTAACTGTTAATGTGAGTGTGACTGTTACTGTGACTGAATGTTACTGTTGCTGTGACTGTGACTTACTGTGACTGTTAAAGTGAGTGTGACTGACTAAGTGTTACTGTTGCAGTTACTGTTACTGTAACTGTTACTGTGTTAATGTGAGTGTGACTGTTATTCTGAGTGAGTGTGACTGTTACTGTGACTTACTGTAAGTGTGACTGTGAATGTGACTGTTACTCTGAGTGAGTGTGTCTGTCTAGGTGTAGCTGTAATGCCTCAGTGTTTGGTTATTTGATGTTATTTATAATTATTTATATGAATCTTATTGATTTTATTAATACTTATTCATAAAAATGAATTTGTTGTTGTTTATTATGCCAAACATGTCCGGCTCAGCCTGCTCTGTTTCCTCCTGCAGGGCTGCTGGACTCTCTGGGAAACACAGACCCCTCACAGTCCGACCCACCCGCCGCTGCAGTGTGGTATGAGCTAAAGCAGCTCCCCCTTTACTCTTAATGTAGCTGATCAGCAGCGCCAATGCTAATGTAGATACCAAGTAATGGAAGCCCATACCCCACCAATTAGCATGGTGCTAACTGCACGTCCAAATCATCACACACTCGCCTCAAACTCTTCACCAGCTTCTTATTGGATGTTTGTGATCCACTTTAAATGGCTTCAGGAGCCAGATGGTAAGTGCTGCCCCATTGAAGGTGGAATGGAATATTCAGATAGGAAGCCAGCTTTAGATTTGTACCTCAGTGTTGAGATTCCCGTCTTGGCTGATCAACTGCGTTTGGGGTAAAACTGGATAAATCAGTGTCTGAACTATCGTTTTAACTGTGGTGCTCAGTGTCAACCC